>NC_056730.1:739919082-740219082 GCF_019279795.1 Protopterus annectens | reverse complement strand
GCCGTCAGTTGCACTTTACATTGAAGTAAGTATTCCAAGCACATTAACTTACAGAGCAGTGAATACTCAATTAGTGTAGCAATGGTCAAGAAAGGTGTATATCACAAAATATAATGACAGACCGTCAGCAAGAGACAATACAGCATTTTCATTTTTTTGTAAGACAGCAGGATGGAAGCTGGGTGCATACACTGACAGGGGGGCCAGTGATAAGGTGCGTGGCACTTACTTAAGGACTTAACTTGTTTGAGGCTTGACAAATATCATGCCTACATATTTATGAACCATCTCCACTTCTCATACATCATATGTCTTCCTACTTCAGGACCACATATCTAAGTGTAGAAGGAAAACACGTATTTGTTCTCTTAACTCTTTTCATCTGTCTATATGTCTGACTTAGTTATCCAATTCTGCAATGGTAGTGATAAAACTTCTTTAACAAATAAAGAACTACGTTTCTTCTCTTTCTGATTTCATTTTCAATTTTCCCTGGAAACACTGAATTCCTACAATTCACTGAATACTTTGAAAGGTATACCTTTCTCAACATGCATCAGTGGGATTTTAGAGAACTGCTACAGTGTTTTTTTTTTTTTTTGCTTTGCTTTTGTTTTGCAGACTTCATATACTTTTATCTTGACATTGTGTCAGTGGTCCAGGTCATCTAGAAGGACAAATCCAAGGTTTCTGATACTGACAAGCATCTGTTATGCACATACCTCTTACGCAGGTATGTCAGTCTACAATGTCACTCGTGTGAATATTGGAGGAAGATGGGCGAAGGCTGCCAGCCTAGTCAAATAGAATCTGATACATAATTCTATAAATTGTATAAATAAATGCAAAATACAGGCTTGTGTTTTAAATGAAAGAAAACACTGTAAAATGTGAACTTCAAGATTGTTGCAACATTGACATCTGCTGTAAGGAAAACCAAGCCAAGCATTTCAAATGCGTCTTTTGAAGTTGAAAAAATCTTATGAATTGCTTTGATGTTTTACAAGTCGGCTCCAGTGTGTCTGGATGAAGTTTTCATGCCCATTGTTTTAAGGTTAAAGTTAAGGGCCAGAATTTATATGTGGAAGGTGCTTTATTGCTCTGGTTTCTGCTAGAGTGTATATGTGAAATGCCTTTTATTGTTGTAGTCTCCTGAGCAGGTGTTAGCTTGCTAAATAATGCAGTTTGTGGCCTGGGAACTCCAGACTAAGTGTCAAAATTATGTAATTTGGGAGGGCCTTAGAGAGCTGTTGGTTAGTGTTTAAAAACTATTGTTGAGTGAGAGACTGGGAAGCATTTTGATCTTGGACATCTAACCCAGCACTGCTTATGCTTTATGTATGTAAGTAGGATTATAGCACTGTGATTTCTCTTAGGAACAGTTAAACTTAGAAGAAAGTTAGACTAAGTATTTTTCTTTGAATTCATATCTTTCCTGTGATATTGTTTTAAGTTTCTGTGTGATCTCTGAACTTGAGTAGCATTGTACTGTAGTAGTATTGTCTTGTGTTTTAATTATTTATTATTAAATATTTTAAAAACCTTTACCTGTGGCTGATTTGTGTAGAGAAGTAAGTTCTAGAGTACATTGCATATTTATACAGGTTATCGTAATAGGCCACTCTAATAAGCCTTAGACTGAATAGTCACATTACCAATTGGATAATAATATTGCACAGTAATAATTGGACACCCTTTCAAGGGCCTTTGGGTAGCTGATAATATTAGCTGGTTTTGGCAGAAATTACTACAGTATAGTCTGGGTAAAGGGGCACAGCTAGAGAATCTGTGTCAGCCTTTCCCAGGAGTGCCTGTGAAGTTGTATAAATACTTATCTCAAAGTGTGGGTGTGTGTCAGGTACCTGGGCAGGGACACAAAGCACTGGTTAGACAGAGAGGGTACTGGAGGTTAGCTTGCCAGCTAGGCTGAGATCTGGACCCTATAGCTGTGCCAGTGAGGAGTCTTACTGGAGACCTGGAGAGCAAGGGAGCAACCAGCCCCAGACTGACCGATCTGTGTGTGCACTTAAGGGAAATTGTACTTTACTGTGTGTATTAGTTATCCTTTCCTCTTCTAGGAGACAACCTCCCTGGTGTTAGTGATGAGGATTGAGGCTCCTTGATTGCTGGGCCAGGGCATGGTCGTCACAACTAGCAAGCTCCCTTTTTATGTAAGGTGCAAGTTCCAAACAGTCCAAATCCTCCAACACTGCCCATTTTTTCCACAGGATACATTCCAGAATATCTTTAGATTCCACCTTTTGACCTCTGTCTTTGCTTCTTAGTGGCTATCTAATATCTTCCTATACGTTTATATAAGGTCATCTTTTCTAGAGTATAGTTATCTGACGTGCTCTCAGAACAGCTTAAGATAGTCTTCCATGGAAAACTGTTCTGTGACTAACACGTTAATTACAAACTAGAAAAACGCAAAGTGCTGCTTACCACAGCCACGAAATATTACTGATCCTCTGTTCTAGCTATACAGGTGGGTGAAACCATAAATCAGGATCAAACCTACACATATTTGATGCCACTTCCATCTCAATGTTGTCTGCTTACCTATTTAACTTCAGACATTAACAGGCGCATAACGCAGTGCTACTGCAACTGAGACATTCATTCTTAGTGCTCTTTTTGTTCATGCATCATCAATGAATTTCTCATTACTATTATTATATGAAGAGCCACTTCTAAAAATCCACCTTTAGTTGTCAGTGCCATCAACCGACCAAACCCTCTTCATATATCAACATATGCACTCTGTCAACATAAGCGGACATTCTAAAACTTGAACTGCATACAGGTTTGATGCTGCCGTTTTTGGCAACAATGTATGTATCTCTAAGTTTCATACCTCCATTCTTTTCTCGCATTTTTCAGCACATAGGTTCGATACATGAAACTTCTCATGGCAGCATTCACCCGCCTAGCATGCCTCTTCCTCTACTAATAACATTTGCTACTGTCCCACAGTTTTTACTCTGCAAGCCTTAGCTTAAGTAGCATTATGTATTCATCTTTGTCAACTCCATGTAACCAAATGTCCTGAATACAGTGGATCAAAACAATGAGACAGACCAACAATAATCCACTACAGTTGTATTGTATGATGTTCAAACACTTTATTCAATTTGTTAAGCACTTTCACCCCTCCCCCCAAAAAATGCTGACTGTGAATTATAGCAACAGCAAGGGGGCAGTAGAAGATGTGACATTCTTGTGATACAAAATAACATTAAACCAAGAAGACTGAGTTCCATCCTCTACTGCCCCCATATTATTGCTGTTGATCTGACGGACTATAATTTACAGTCATCAGCAATTCTGATAAAGTCCTGTTATGTTTTAATTTTTTTGACTGAATAAAGAGTTTTGAACATCCTACAACCCCAACTATTTCTCACAGTCAGGATAACTGGATATGTCTGCACCAAGTGCACCAACAGCTTTTTTCATCTTTTATTCTGTTATCATGCAATATATTAAGAAAACATTAAAGTGGCATTTTAGTATAACTGTTGTAGGTGCCAGTTTTTATATTTTATTTTTACAGAATAAAGAGCTATTGTGAGCCAGTATTAACTAAATATACAGTAATACCAAATTTGTATCTGTGTACTGGCAAAGCATTTTTAAATTGCATCCTGTATCTGGAAAGCATACTTACTTAGCGTGTAAGGCTTTCATTTCATTACAATTTAGCGTGGATATTAGACAGAAGAATTTTAACTGTGTTCAGTGGTACAAATCCTTAATTTTAAACCCAAATATACAGAAATATGTCAGTGCTCTAGTAAAATAATAAAATGAGATGCAAATGAACTGCCAAGGAGGATGGGGTGCATAAACTGCACAAGTAGTTACATAATTTATCTGATCTGCATCTGACAGTTACCAAAAGGATATAGGAAGCCTATCTCTTCACAAAAAGTATATTATGCTAACACTGCAACATGAAAATTACGTACTAAGGAAGCTTCTAGAATAATGCCATTATTTAGGGTTTCAGCTGGAAGCAAAGCTTTTGCCAAAGGGTCAATTATGGGATGGCTTTGCAACCCTGTGACAACATAACTGCAGATGGTGTAACACACATCCAGTAAACTGACCTGGCTTCCTCTCAGATATATGTCATTTGTTTTACTAGATCTTCTAAACAAGATAAATGAAAACAATGCTACAAAGAATTAATAACATGAGAGGACAAATGTTCATGCAATATTGTAATAAGCTACATTTGTTATTCACCACAAGACACCTACATGTCTTATTACATATCAGATGATATTTGAGCAGTTTGAAAATATTTCAACAGTGCAGACTTGCTCTGTGCAGGAAATAATGTGGCATATAATCCTGATATTTACCCTACTATTTCATTTGTTGCACAATCGATACACTGCCTTACAGCCACACCTCTTACTATTCTTTTGAAACTATTATAGATTTAGAGTTTGCTGTACTTTTCTCTCTGTATGTAACTTAAACTTTGCTTACTGAAATCTAAATTAATAAGTAACTAAGCAATTGCTTGTGCTTAATGTTTGCTGTAATGTGCATCTCTCATCTAAAGTAAGCATACAAGGTATAAACATCTCATCTCCAAGGCATACGTATTCTACGGATTTTTTATGTTGCATTAACCCTCAACAATAGGGGTATAAAATGTAATCTTTTTTAGTATGAAGCTGTTTTATCATCTATTTGCCAACACATTTCCCCAAATAACAGACATAAAGAGAACACAGAGGGTATCAATATTTCCATAACTGTCCAATATAAGAACCTAACATAATTGAGAAGATATGCACTACCTCATTTTTGCTTTTCCTTATTTAGAAAAGTAGAACAGCTTGTATACTGTCTTTCCATTTGTTTTGCCCTCTTTTTTACATTTTTTCCACAAAGAATCACACAGGCAAGCTACAAATCTCTTTTTGATATGCTCTTACTAATATTAATTATCTAGAATGTATTTTTCAGTACAGAGCAGAAAAGCAATTGATTTAATTGAGTTGTATTTTAACCTGTTTAATGATATTATTATTCCAATAAACTCGCAAAACTTTTTTTTAATCTGATAATTTAACTTTTGTGTAAAAACTATGAATGTGTAGTACTGTCACAGTCTGGATTAAGCAAGTTTTCTGAATCTGATCACAAATGATCATATAATAGAAAAAGTACTACTGTCTAAAGGAAAAAAGTATTCAGAAAACAATACTTTTTGCAAGAATCTACCTTTTTATATAGGATGACCCTTTTCCCTTATCTCATTGCCTAGATACCTCACTCTCCTTATCAACTTGACCCTCTTAACTTTTAACTATGATAAAAAAACTATAACCCTATGTAAACATATATGTATACTTATTTCTCTATTTCTTTTTTTCTTTTTTTCCACTTTTTTTACTATATACTATACTATATACCTTTTTACCTTTTTTCTTTTTTTTAACACTTCTACTCTTTCCCTCTCTTAATTACTACTAATTACTTCTTCTGTTCTGACTTCTTCTGACCAATGATTAATTATGTAGCTATTCAGATATCCCTTATCAACAACTTTTTTTATTTTGGTGCCCCTTATATCTCCTCTGCCACATGATGTGAACTTTTGATTTTTGTAACCTTTGTAAATTAGTTAAGTCCAAACTGTATTTTGTTTTTGTATTTTTTATTTTTTTGATTGATTCTATTTAGTAAGTATCTGTATTGTATTGTCTTAGTCTGATAGTTTTCTCCTCCCTCCCTCCTCTGAAAAAATGGATGATCCAGCCAGACAGACCGGTTGTTAACAAATGTAAAATAATAAAATAAAATAACACTATTAGATCTCAGACTAAAGGAGAAAGCTATTAGCATTGATTTCAGACAAAACAGCCATTTTTACCCTTTCACACTGCTGTGTTCAGGAATTCAGATTTGACTAAATGGAGTTAATGAATTCTCCATTAACTGTGACAATAGTTTAACTTTCAGTCTTTAATGTATTCTGACTTTGCTTTATAGTGAGTTCCTTTTCTACAGTTGCCGCCATAAATGGTTTTCTGGTGTCCCAGTGGGACTTCTTTCTGTCAAAATGTAAACAAATGAATAAGCAAACTTCCTTAGCATTACTGATATGATTTACAGCTGTTTTCTGAGAATGGATCACTTC
This sequence comes from Protopterus annectens, assembly GCF_019279795.1. Lineage (NCBI taxonomy): Eukaryota > Metazoa > Chordata > Ceratodontiformes > Protopteridae > Protopterus > Protopterus annectens. The sequence goes on along the minus strand of NC_056730.1, from coordinate 740,212,919 downwards.
ATCTAGTTTGGTAGCCTTCTTCTTTTACATATGTTACCTGTTTTTATTGTTCTTACGAGTTTTTTCTTGTGCCAATATAATTTAAAATTTTAATAAATGCTAATTAACATATTAGTTTACTCTATTATTCCCTGACGTACATTAGCATAGTAACTTTATTTGCATTATTGTACCTAAAAATATCAGTGGATTAAGCTTATCCAATTTCAATTGATCTTCTAAATTACTTCAGATCTTACTCTCTCAAAGTGATATCAAGCATATCTTCACTTATTGAATAAAATGTGGTCTAAATGCTTGTCATTGTATATCTATAACTTCCACTATTTACTCTTTTTACCTACTAATCCATTCATCCACAACTCCTTCTTCCAGTATTTGGACATGGGGTTGGAGTGCCACCTTAACAGTGACAATCATCTAGGGCTAAGGTTTACACTACAAGGTGGCTAGCACTGCCATAGTGGTTCCTCCATACCACACTCACATGTACGCTCACAACTATGGCCAATTTACAGAGTCCAATCCACCTAATGCATGTCTTTGGAGTGTGGGAGGAAACAGGAGAACATGGAGGATACCCACACGAACACAAGGAGGACAGGCATACTTCACACAGAAGGCACTCAAGTCTAGAATCAAATCGGGGAACCTCTTGGTGTGAGGTGACAACGCTATCTGGTGCATTACTGTGCTGCCTTTTTACCACCTAATATACTTTCAAAACTTTATATCTGTAAATTGTTACATGTGATAATCAAAGTACATTGGTAAAATAATTTGATGTTTCATCTTCTTATTCATTACATACAGCTTCTAACCTGAAATCATAATATAGTGAATGGAAGCAAGATGTCCTCGTAACACTTCCTTTTCTTAAATATCTCAGAGTTGCTGATCTTTTTATCAAATACTAAAGGATATAGTTCAAATTTAAATATTATATTGACTTCCCATCAGACGATTCTACAGAATAGTCTGATACTTCTATGTTCTTTAACTTAATGAGACAAAAACAAATGTTACTGTTTGGAAGATCTGTTGTTTCACCTTATACATTAACTCTGAATTTTTTTTCTGGCAGTCAATTATTTCACTATTCTTACTGGATAGATTTGGATCCAAATTTAAAAAGCAAGAAAGTATGGATTAGTTGTATTATAATTGCTTGAAACGCATCCCATTTAAAAAGCTATATTACATTCTACTTATGATTTACTTTAGTAAGTATTTAACACCTACCAAAAGAGCTTCCTTATTTCATAATTTTTTATCTTATGTCCTTTTTGCCACTGTGCCTACTGACCATCTGACCTTTACCCCATCAGTCCAGCCCATTTGTTCCACCATCTCAGTTATTCCAGTGTTACTGAGACAAGACTGAGGGTAGGGGGCACCATTGGTGTTCATGGTGGTTGCCTGTGTCCTCATGGACATTCTGGTAATAACAATGCATTTGTCTGGTCTTATTCCCAGCATCTATGACTGCCAGCAACACCAGTGTCATTACAGATATGCTTTATTCCCATGACATTTGTCTGCATACATTCACACATGTGCCCTATGAGGACTATTAGCTCCAGCGTGGGACTGCCATAATCATACCTCCACAACTACAGACTTGGTGTCATGCAGACCAGCATGTGCATGAAGGTAGGATAGCAGACCAGGACCACATCTCCCTATCCCCAGGAGGGAGATGGTCACTCTTACTCTCCTCTAATGGAATTCCAGAGTAACTTGGACCAATGGATGGAGAATCGCACATTTACCCCTGGTCTGACACCTACGTCTCTATTTGACAGAGGCAGCCTGTAAATGAGTGACCACTAATGTCCTAGCCTACATATACCCCTTAAAACAACCTTGGGGAATCAAACCTTGCCAGATACATTTGGGAAGTATGGCTAAGCTCCAAAAGCCCCCCTGGTGTTATTAGTTTAATAAGCACCTATGGACCCATGAACCTACTTGTCTCTTCCAGCAACCAATCTGCTATTCATACTTGGATCACCTGAGTCATTGTCAGAACTTTATCCTTCTAAACCACAGTCAGACATTCCTTCATTCTTATTTTAATTCCAGCCTTTCTTCATGAAAGAATCCGAGTGTTGATATTCTTGTGCTTCATAAATCACAGTCTTATGTTACTACCACCATAGCCTTTTACTATTATAAATGATAACCTATCTTGCCAAGAAGGTGTTTTAAATGTTGGCTTTAATAAAACAAATAAAGAAAAATTTATGATTATTACAACTTTACCACAACTAATTGAACCTCTTCCCATGAGATACCCATCTCCATATTTTGTCTAGTTACAGTGAAATATTCAAGTACATATAAACATTCTAATAAATTTAACTAAAAAAAATATTCATATTGGAGATCTGCCTGGAAAGCACCATTTCAGTTATTACTACAGTAAGTTCATTATTTGAACTCTGCTTTTATAATAGCTTTGCAGTTATTAAAGGTGGCCTACTAACCTTTCAGTGGATATTACTAACATGTTCTTACAATGCAATAACTTCATTCTTTTATTGACTTAGCACTATAATTATCCCTAGTCGTTGCACTTGCATATTTGTATTTTTAGTTTTATGATTAAACAGCATTGTTTCATATTTTATTACTATCTAGTGTTATACCTGAAGTTATTTAAAATGCATGATTTATTTTAATATCTTATTTGTAATTTCTAATGCTTAAAAAATTTACAAAAAATGTTTTTTGACAAAAAAAACAAACAAAACTGTTACCACCACTGACATGAAAAAGTCTCTCATGATCCAGTTCAATCTTTAAACAGATTTACCATACATGTATCAAGGTAAAATCATGTAATATGTAGTCACTTATTTCAGTAGCATCTGGATTTAGCAGGACTACAGAGTGTATTAATCAGAGGCAAGAGAGGTGGGTGAGCTGACAGGTGGTTCCAATTTAAGCTTTCCACTAATACCTGTATTCTGACCTCTTTTTTATGGAATGATAGCACAATCAAAACAGAAGAGAACTCTGCCGTCTCATTTGAGGGATGATTTGGCAGTATGAGTAAAATGTTAAGAGGAGTTAACATGTAATTCAGTTTTACTACTTTGCCTAATATTTCTGAATGTAAGCCTTCTAATATATTGTTTTCAGATGTTTAATTCCAATGATCTGATCAGTCAGTCAATAACTCAGCCAATCAATTAATTAAATTAATGTCAGCCCTTTTGGTCATGGGACAGAATAAACAATTTCAACATCAGGGGACAGAAGCTGTAAAAATAAAGCTATGAGTAAATGAAACAATCTGAGATTTCTATGTAAGTTGTTTTACAAGTCGAGTGAAAACATTAGTACTTTTCTTTGTTTTGGCACTTTTCAGTTTTTTAAAGAAATACTGAAGGGTTTCAATCATGTTTTAATGTGATCTGGTCTTAACCAATTGATTTTTGTTTCAATGCCTCAGTATTATTTTTATTAAGTACTTTTTCTCCGGTTTCATGCATCTTTACATAAAAAGGCATTTTCATATAGGTATGCAATACTGAGTGAACAATGCCAGTAGAAAATATAAATCCTTCCAAAAATTCTACAGCTACTTATCTCATAAAGCAAAAACACAATTGCACCTCTTGTGTGTTATTATGACGTTACAAAGAACATTTTTAGGCATTACTTACATGCTCAGTATTTGAATGTGTCTGTGTTTCACCACAGCAATGGTCTTGCCCTCAACCATATATATTCCTCTCCAAGGATTCCCAGTAGAAACCAACCATGGTTGCACATTATATCCCCTAATTGGTGCCATCTCCCAGTACCTTCTCTCCTTATCAGCCCTTTGTCTGAAACTATATTTCTCAATCCTCAATTCACTCCCTTCACATATTCTCCTCACAGGTTTTAGACTATTTGTAATACATGCATACATACATACATACATACATACAAGTGTTTCAAGTACAGGCATTAATGCCCTTATAGCTTGCCAATATACCAAAACAATTATTCCCATAATAAGTGTCCTGGCTGTTCTTAAAAATATCTAAACTAGTACTTGCTTTAATGTAATTTGGTAGTATGTTCCATGCATCAGCTGCTCTCTCTCTGAGAACCAATTAGTACACTTCTGCATAAGTTGTCTGATGATTCTCTATTACTTTTTGATAACCCCAAATATTCCCAGAGTACTTGTCTCTAAATGGCCTATATAACTGAATAAGATCTCTTCTTAGATATCTATAAGAGCAACTGTACATGTTCAGATATTTTAGTCTTTCATAATAACTTAAATTTAAACATTCATGGATGCCCTTGGTATACTTCCACTGTACTCTTTCCAGTTTACTCATGCTTGTTTTCTTATAAGGTTTCCATATTACTATTCCATACTCAAGTTTGGGTCTAATGTAACTAAGAAACAATGACTTCATCATTTCTGATTTCCTGGACTTTATAAATCTTTTTACACAGCCTATAGTTCTATAACTATCATTAACCAATTGGTTGATATTATTAGAAAAACTCATAGCTGGAATTAACCATATACCCAGGTCCTTAAATGAGTCTCCAGTTTCAATCGATGTTTTTTGTATTAAATATTCACCTTTCAATTTATGTCTCCCAAATCTCATATGCTTAGTTTTTGATGTATTTATTACCATATTATTCTCCTGTGCCCAAATGTTCAATTTAGTCAAGTTTTTTTGCAGACATGCCTTATCTGTAACACATGTAATCAGGTTACCCAGTTTCAGGTTATCTGCATATAGACTGCAGAAGAACATCTCAGATGAAAAAGTTAGGTATGAAAGATACAATCTAAACAAGTAAGGGCCTAGGACAGAGCCCTGTGAGACACCCTAACTGTAACCAAGAATTTCACCTGTCCAATTGCTGTATGATACTTGCCATGTCCTGCTTGTAAGCCATGCAGCTATCCATCTTATCAACAGTACAATGATACCTGGTTGTTCTAATTTATTGATCAGTGTTTTGTGTATGACCCTGTCAAATACTGAAGTTAAATCTATATAAATTACATGACAGCACAATTTTTCATTCATAGCTGTTATTATATTGTTATAGAACATCTTGTTACAGATGGTAATAGAGCTATCTTCAACATATGCATGCTGATATATGGTTTCAAGTCCCAACTTTTCTAGTTCTGACAATAATTTATCCAACAGTACCTTCTCCATTATTTTTCCACAACATGAAAGTAGACTTAAGGGTCTATATGATTCTGGGTTTGTCATACTCCCCTTTCCCTTAACGACAGGATTAAAAAGCGCATGTCTCCATTCTTAAGGAATTTCACCATATTTATATCACCTAGCAAATAATAGATATAATGGTACTGTAAGTTCTTGCTGAAGTGTTCTCAGGTCATTATTACTAATTTCATCTCCTCCCTGTGCTTTGATTGGATCCAGTTTGTGCAGGTCTTTTTCAATATAATCTAATTTGATTCCATTATCTGAGGTTACTTGGAAGTCACAAGGACAATTTATCACCCTCTTATACACTAATTTCCGGGTCTATATTAGATCACCGAATGCTTAGGTAAGCGAACGGTGATTAATCGACCCCATGTAAGTGAAAGCTTACAAAACCGAACTGTCAGAACAGCGATTTTTTTTTCCAAGGGAAAAAAAATCGCTGCTCCAACAAAAAAAAAAAAAAAAAAGAAAGCACATTAAAACATGAGATTAAGTGGGGGGCTTTGCCCCCACCCCCCCTACTTAAATATACCAACTCTGAGACTGCACTACAGTGCAGCGCAAAGTACCGGCCAAGAAAATTCTTTCCCAGGGAAAGAATTCTCTTATATGCCGCTTCGATATTTTGCAGTTTTGGTTTTGTCAGTTTGACCAAGACGCATTCGAAAACATTCGTCTTCGGTCTGCTGACAGGAACCCTAATTTCCACACTTAATCTCCATCATTTAACAAAATAGTCATTACAAATAAATATATAGATTGATATAAGGGTTGACATATTGGCAAAGAAGAATGGTGACCCCCCCCAAAAAAAAAAAAAATATCAGAATAGCCATTCCTGCACTGGACAGAAGACAAAAAGAAGTATCTCCCAACTCCACCATACCTCCTGAATTCCTGTCTCTTCTCTGCTAATTTCTTCACCTTATTTTAACAACAGTTGCTCCTCTACTCTCCCTTTCCACTCTTCTTGGTCCCTTTTCTCCTTTCATTCAAAACATCTATCTCTTGCAATTACTGGCCTTTCCTACATCCCTTCCAAGCCTACCAATATTTTACATAACCACTGCATACACTGGATCTCTTTGATTAAATTTTTCAGTGCTACCTTTCAGGGAGCTACAATTATATTTTTCATCCATGCTTCCACTACTACTGTCACTTCTCAACTCAACAAGATCTAGTTCTCTTCCTCAACAGCTACCACATACAAAAACAAGCTTCACGTAGGAGTCATCTGTTTGCCACAACTCACTCAAACATCTTTGTCAACTTACTCTCCCAGTTCTTTAACTTCTGCACATCACTGTGACATAAGCATTTTCAACAGCAATCTCTCTCCCACAGTAAGTTCTTAGTCAAGTACTAGGCTAGCTACCCTTGTGGTCCACGTTAAGCCTAGCCAGTTTCCCTTTTGGTGCTTGAATTAACCTATTGTGTTTGGTGTTAGGTTTTCCTTACTCATTCATTGGTCAATAGATATATATTACCCCTAGTGAGACTAGCTAGGATCACACCATAGATAATTTGAAGGGACTCATACATGGGATAAAGCATTTAGGAGCGGGCCCTGTCAATTAGTAGTACATGGGGCAGTCCTGCTGTAAATTTTCTATTACCCATCCATACATCCATGTCACACTTGAATATGAACAGCCTGAACGAAATAAATTTGAATCCTGAGATCACAATGATGGGGCATCCTAATATGTCCTACAAAATCAGTTGTATAGAAAAGAGTGCAGGAGCTGCACTTCTTGATCATGTTCCCTAACACCTGCACTTCCTGATCATGTTCCCTAACACCTGCACTTCCTGATCATGTCACCAACACCTGCACTTCCCAATCATGTCCCCAAACATCTGCACTTCCCGATCATGTCCCCTAACACCTGCACTTCCTGATCATGTTCCCTAACACCCGCACTTCCTGATCATGCCACCTAACACCTGCACTTCCCAATCATGTCCCCTAACACATGCACTTCCTGATCATGCCACCAACACCTGGATCATGTCCCCAAACATCTGCACTTCCTGATCATGTCCCCTAAAACCTGCACTTCCTGATCATGCCCCCTAACACCTGCACTTCCTGATCATGCCCCTAACACCTGCACTTCTTGATCATTCCCCCCTAAAACTTTCACTTCCCGATCATTTCCCCTAACACTTGCACTTCCCGATCATGTCCCATAATACCTGCACTTCCCAAACATGCCCCCTAATACTTTCACTTCCCGATCATGTCTCCTAACACCTGCACTTCCCAATCATGTCCCCTAACACATGCACTTCCTGATCATGCCACCAACACCTGGATCATGTCCCCAAACATCTGCACTTCCTGATCATGTCCCCTAAAACCTGCACTTCCTGATCATGCCCCTAACACCTGCACTTCTTGATCATGCCCCCCTAAAACTTTCACTTCCCGATCACTTCCCCTAACACTTGCACTTCCCGATCATGTCCCATAATACCCGCACTTCCCAATCATGCCCCCTAACACTTTCACTTCCCGATCATGTCTCCTAACACCTGCACTTCCTGATCATGCCACCTAACACCTGCACTTCCCGATCATGTCCCCTAACACATGCACTTCCTGATCATGCCACCAACACCTGGATCATGTCCCCAAACATCTGCACTTCCTGATCATGTCCCCTAACACCTGCACTTCCTGATCATGTCCCCTAACACTTGCACTTCCGATCATGCCCCCTAACACCTGCACTTCCCAAACATGCCTCTAACACCTGCACTTCTTGATTATGCCCAATAACATCTGCATTTCCTGATCATGTTCCCTAACACCTACACTTCCTGATCATGCCACCTAACACTTGCACTTCCCGATCATGCCCCTAACACATGCACTTCCTGATCATACTACCAACACCTGGATCATGTCCCCAAACATCTGCACTTCCTGATCATGTCCCCTAACACCTGCACTTCCTGATCATGCCCCCTAACACTTGCACTTCCTGATCATGCCCCCTAACACCTGCACTTCCCAAACATGCCTCTAACACCTGCACTTCTTGATTATGCCCCCTAACATCTGCATTTCCTGATCATATCCCCTAACTCATGCACTTTCCAATTATGTCCCCTAACTCCTGCACTTCCTGATCATGCCCCTTAACATCTTGCATCCAGGGCAGCTGCCACCTTTCCCCATCCTTGCCGTGCTTCTGCGCATCATTCTGACAGCTGAGCCTTAAAAGCTTCTTCCTTTTGTCCTCTGCTTTTACACATGGAAGGCTGTTTATAAAGGAAATATCTTAAAATACTGGCAACACTGCAAACAAAGGAACAAATACTTACAGGCTACAATTATGGGGAGAAGTAGATAACTGGTGTAAATTAATATAATTACCTGAGAATTACAGACATAAGAAAAGTTTTTAATCTCCGTTTCATCTGTGCTTTTCTGGCTTCATGATATTATCTCATAGGCACAAATGACATGGCTACTATTAAAGGAAAAAAAATCAATATTAACACTGATGGAAAAAATACTGCCCCGAAGCCCGCCCCCACCACTGTTCACCAGGTAGGGAGGTAGGGGGCTGTACTCTTGAGTCCAGTTACAGTTTCAAAGCCAAAATTACAAGTATCTGGGGCTGTAAAAAGGGGGACTTTCAAGTTATTTATTTATAGGGGAGGCTGTACCCTTCCATGCCTTCCAATGTGGGGACCACAACTTCTCAATATACTACCTCATAGGTTAACAACCTCAGGAAAAGGGGGCAAATCAGAGGCTCTTTTTTGCAATGTTGGGCAGTCACAGTTTCAGTTATTACAATTACAAATGGCACCCTCTCCTCACACACTTGCTTCCTTAAATATACAAACTCCAAGGCCATTCAACATTCGGTTAAGAAAATACTCCCTTTCCACAAAACAATGGCAGCCTCACAGTTATCATTGCAGCAGCCTCCACATCAGTGCACATTAAAGTTCTTGCCACAATGTAAAGACACATGATAGTGTGTCACTGAATGAAATGGATACTCCTACCTTACACTGCCCCACCCCCACATAGATCTGACTAATCAGCAGCACTGCATCTTACTGCAATCTTTTATTACGCAACAACTGCACCTATACATCACTTGTAAAGCAGAGCTCATAGGACAGACCCTATATTCCATTCTTGGATCAACAAATAAACGTGGATAACTCCAAAATGGTAGAATATATGACTTTTTACAGCTTTTATTGAACTGCCTGGGAAGACAATGAATTCAGCATGTTGTTAGAGATTTTGCTGATGAAGTCTAGCACGTGATTAATGTTATGAATTTATATGGGCGTTTTTACCCCTGTTATGATAACATTAGTTTTACAAACAAAAAAACAAAGTAAAATTCCAAGCAAAATTGATTAAATGACAAACTCTTACAGAAAGGACTATCCTGAACATAAATTTCTGCTTTATTCCCTACCCACACATGAAGGTGAAAGAAGACAGAAATGCATACATTTCCTAACAGAACAAGAAACAATTCACTAAGTAGTATTGTCATACATACCGCTTAATACTTAATTCAGCAGTTGAGATTACTTCTTATGAGTACATGTTTTTTTTACAAATCATCACGCATTCCATTCCATATAATTATATATATGAATACAGGTCAGACCACATATTTCTCCACATTTTGCATAAATACTGTTTGGTACCTCCCTAGTACAGTATTCAGGTACTCTTCCCTTATCATGACTAATGCTTTTTTTGTATTCTGATTCAATCATATATGCTTGAAAAGCATCTAGCAGTCAACATGGCCATACATTCCACATCACCATTAAGACAGCTGTTCATGGTAAATCTTTTATTAGGCAGACATGAAACATATTTTTCTACTCTTGAGCTAACACTCCTACTTTTACTGATTTGTGGACCTCTTGTACCTTTCCATGAAGGTGGGTGTGCTTGTGCACTCATGATTGTTGAAGGCTGCTCAGAGATGCAGCATGTCCGAACCAAGAAAACATTCCTGGCTGCTATGATTCATGCCATGCACCTCTCTCTCCTGTAGGTGGCAGTATTGCAACAGACTAACCACCTCACTTCCCGCAGGATGAGCAAACTAGAGTCAGCTGCTCACTCCCACCCTCCCTTGTTTGGTTCCTCCAATGCCTGAAGTGCTGGTCAATCTCTTGCTGTCTGGACTGTCTGCAGTCAGTGCTTTATCTCTCATTACCATAAAGCAAACATTCCATGCTTAATTTGTTTAATTATGCATCTTATAGAAAGGCTGTATAATTTCACTTGAAGCTAATACATGAAAAAGAAGATGTACATGTAGAGCGTTACACACAACTAAGTTATAAAGGGAACCAAATTCACTTGCAGAAGAATGAGTGATAGCTGCAGAGTTCTGTCAGGAAGAGAGTTAAAATGTGGATAAACACGTAAATAGAAGTATAACATGCAGTGCATTTAGGATGTCACTACATGTCCTCAGTTTAAGTGCTCTAAAGTCCTTCTGCAGCTTCATTTTCCTTAAAAATAAGATGGCAGTTCTTGCTTGGTAATGAAAAGCTAGATCGTCACTTACCTATTAGGTTTACAGAAGATTTGCTTGGAAGTAGCCATGGCAGACAGGTGGAGTATACAGAATAGCCAGAATGGGAATTAAAAATGAGAGGAAATTCGGACTGTGCCTTTTATCTAACCTCTTGCTTCAGGCTATAATTATTTACTCTGTCTGTAAATTAAATAAAATGATTCGATATTAATAGCAGAGCAAACAAATAGGGTAGAGCTGTTCTGCTTCCCGTACCGGTGTTTTATTTAATTTAGCTATACAAAGTATATTGCCTTCCATTTAAGTCTAGCTGAGCCAAAGCAGTTGGTGTGCTCCATAAACATCCATTGCAGGTAGTCTCTCAGCACTGCATGTGATCATTGTAAAAAGAAGCACACAGTCCTTAATGAACCTACTACCTGAAGACCTAGTGCATACATGCTGCTGAAGAAAGGCCAGCACATACTTTAATCTGAATAAGTGCTCAGTGTCCTTTCCCACATTAACACTCAGCAGTTATTAATTGAAGCTGGTGGAGTCTGTGCTTTAGGAGTACAGCCTTAACTCCATCCATTCATCCAGCCTCAACCCCTTTTCCCACTTTTGCACATGGGGTCAGGGTGTCACTTCAGCAGTGACAATACTCCTTTGATGAAAGTCTGGCACTTTTATAATGTGGCTATGAGCCTTGGAATGGTTGTTGTTCTGTGGGGCACTCAAGGCACTGGCTGAACTTACAAGAGCCAGCTAAAAGGCAGGAAAGTCTAGCATTTACACCAATTACTTATCTGCATTAAATGTACTTCTCACTGGAGTAGGAACTTGAGTGTGATATCTGATCAGTCCTGCTGTTTTTGGTCCAGCCACACTAAGTTCTAACAAACTTAGGGCTAAGCTTAGCACATTGACTTACACTAACCATGAGTGTAATTGTGGAGAACCATCTGTTTAAGTTATTAAGTTAGACACTTCAGGTCTGGCATGTAAATAATCATACTCTGAACACAGTTTTTATTGCTTTGCACAGCATGAGGCAGGCACTGAAATGATTAGAAGCACTGCTAGACTGTATGGGACTTTTAGCCCACACTGCTCTGCTCTATACATAACAATAGGCTGCACTGTGGTCATGCTAGTCATCTCCAGGCGTGTCAATAGTCTGGAGACCCACTATATTAGATAAGGACCAAAAATAGGCTACACTACAACCAGACTATAAACTGCAAACACTGGCAATGGTATAAAGTTACATGCTACAGGCAGACTACTCGTGTTTTACAAAGAGACCAGCACCCTACAAAGCAATGCTTTCTGCATGAAAAGTAACTTGTAGGCTAGTAATCTAGTAACTTGTAGGCTAGTAATCTTGTAACTTGTAGGCTTGTAATCTATTACACTAAACCTAATATAGTTCCATAAGTGATATGCACTTCAGACAGACCAATAACCGACAATGTGATAGCTGGACTAAAACACCTTACCCTACAGCTAGAGCAACAACCTGCTACACTGTACCCAGGTAAGCAATGCATAACACTGTCAATGAACAACCTGACACTGGCCAGCCAGACCACCAATGAGCTACTATGGTATACAAAGGAATCTTAAGGCTTTCCAAGGTGGAAAAAACAAGATCTACAGAAGCTTGATGTGTAATGTTGGGGGTGAGCGCTTATTCACCCCATCTTGCACAGGCTTATTACAACCTAATTCAGGTTGCCAACTCATGAAGATAAGTTTCTCTGGGTGGACTCAGTGGATTTACCTGTGCCACTATTGACATCATCCACAGAAGTTTTTTTACTTAAACTGAAATAACTAGCTCTGGTGGACTGGTTTGTATTGTCCAATCAAGGTGCAGCAAATATGTTTAAGAGAACAGGAATTAAGGCAGATAATGTTCACCACAGTTGTACTAATAACTTATTAATTGCAATTAATATCCCACAGCTGTAGTGCCTTACAGCAGGAGGTAATATTGCTTGGTGGGAACAGCCTCACGGAAGTGGGGGCCTGCCAGCATGCTCGATCCATTGCCTGGCCACCATTAGGTAGCCTACCCATGCATGTACAGTGGAGTAAGTCAAAAAATAAAGAAAAGTGCAAACTACCCCTTATGGCTGCATGATAGATATCCCCTCTCAGCTGAACTTCACCCTAGTGATGAGAAACAAATGTCCCAAGTGGCTGAGAGAGGAAAGAATGATTGGCAGGTATCAAGTGGGAAAAAAAAGATGATGTTGATGGATGAAGAACATAAGTACAATGAGCATGATCAAAAGTCGCTGCTAGCCCCTGTGAAATTCCTAACCTTGCTCTATATTTTCTTTGTTTTGTCCCAGGCATCTTTTAACCCATCTGATGAACTGAACTTCATCATTAACTTAGGCTAAATACTCCAAGTCCCCAAATCCTTCTCAGTTGACTTCCTTAAGACTCCCTTGATGCATCCTTCGTCACGCTACCACCCATGTCTTCCTTCTCCCATGACTCCCCAGTGGCACCACGTCATCTTAATCAAAACAGCGTGGTGCATCCAGACCAGAATCACCCTTTCTCTTTTCTCTTACAGTGTGCACATGCCCAGTGATATTTTTCTTTCCTCATCCAGCAGTCTTCTCACTCCCTTCAATGGTTTGTTAATTATGTAGAGCACAATTTCTTGCCACCCACTTGTCCTTTTTCTCCATGACTGTCATATGAGGACACAGTACTCCACAGCTGACCTTTCCAATGTCCTGAGGAATGAAAGTATGATCTTTGAAACTTTGGAATCCATTTTTACGATTTTATCTTATTATTCACTTTCTAACTAAATAAGTGAACTGGTTCAAAGACTTTTATCAGCCATGACCCTGGAAAGAAGCTCAAATATATATCAAAAACCAAATGTAGGTTAAAAGGTGATCTTGACAAGACAAAACAATGCATGATGCAATGGTGTATATACAAAATACAGGTTATAGTAGTTATATTGGCCTTTACCTCTGCTCTTTTGCCTTGCATAGAGTGATACAGCTAAGGGATGATTACGACTCCAAAATGGGAATTATTCCATCAGTATATTCTGAGCTAAGAATTGCTTGAAATTCGAGATCACTGCCAAGTAAGGTCTTTGCTTTCTTCTCCCATTATGCAGGGACCTTAGAGTTAATTATTATTCATAGGGACTGTAACAGGAATGGTCTTCTACATGAAGTTTGTAGAATTTGCCTCAGTTTTGGTTGTTTAAAGATCTTGCCTCTTTAGTAATTATTTTTAGTCAGAGGCCTAGATGCTGATGGATATGGCTAGGGAGAAACTGGAGGGACAACTGACAATACCTTGCCCATCTTAGAAGAGGCAAATGGTGAAGTCTCACCACAGGAGTATTATATGTATAACCCTGTAGGTATGTGTACAACGAGTTGGGAGAATGAGCACATCCAAAGCATGTGCTGCCACTCTCACCAAGCAATAATTGTGTGGATGTGTGCACACTTGTTCTAACCAAGTCCTTCATCCATTACACTTTACTTTTATGGCCAGTGGGGTGGGGTGGAGGGAGATGGGGGATTTTTAGAAGCAAATAAAAATATTTTCAAACTTCACTTGATCGTGATTGTAATTCTCAGTATTCTTCATTGAGTCTTCAGATGTTGGGAGGTAGGAATGAACACCTGGAGTCACAGTGGATTGATGTCATGATCATGAAAGGATGTGCTTGAGGGGGGCAAAAATTAATTTTTTCCTAACATTCTTTCCCTTCTGCATGCTAATTTCACTTTTTTGTTGAAAGGTATTCTGTGAAGGCCTGATTGAAAAAGCTGGATTTTTTTTGGTTTCTACTCTCAAAGACTTGATATTTACTCTTCCAAATTCCTTTCCTTTATCTGTATTAGTTGTAGTAACTCCACGGAGCCTCTATGACTTCCTTCAGTCCCCCAGCAGCATGCATAATTGTGCATATTCTTACACTTTTTTACACAGCATCTCAGCTGCCAAAGGCCTCTCTAGAGACTAGACCTTCCATTGGTGACCCCATGTGTCACTCTTGGTGTTATCAGCAGACAGGGTGAACTTGTTCTTCAGTTCCAAACATGCCAAACAGGACCTGTCTTGGCACTGCTGACTACAACACTGCACTGCTTCCAGACTTTTTCATGGCAGTTTTCACTCTAAGGAGCATCATCTCTATCCAGTCAGTCAGACAGTTGCCTGTCTTTCACATCATCACCATTTTATACATTTGCTACCTTGATAAGCCCACTATATATATATATATATATATATATATATATATATATATATATATATATATATATATATATATATACATCTCTTCAGAGATGATCTGACAGCACTCTATGCTAAAGTGACTTACTCATTCACATAGCTCACAAGAGAACGTTTATTTGTTTTTAAGCTCACCAAGCATGTCTTTGTAGTGGTGACCTGGGAAAAGTTTCTGATTAAAGCACCATTTTTGGCACAAAAAGATGAGCACTTTCACCCTTAAAACAGAAACTCTTTTAAGGACAAAAACACTCATCTATTTGTTTTTCAATAAAAAAAGTTTTTATTTGTAAACATGTTATAAGTGCTTGATTTCTACTAAGTTTCAGCACAGCTTATCTACAGTGCATGGTTCTTTTTTACGATTCTCAGCCAGCAGCTTTATTGCCCACAAATGTCATGTATATGTATATATATATATATATATATATATATATATATATATATATATATAAATATATATATAAAATATATAAAATGTGTGTGTATATATATATATATATATATATATATATATATATATATATATATATATATATATATATATATATATATATATATATATATATATATATATATATATATATATATATATATATATATATTTATTTTTTATTTTTATTTTATTTTACATTTTTGCCCGGGATAGTCCGACTGGATGCATGTCCATTTTCAGCGGAGGCCCGGGGAGAAAAGCTCCAAGGGTAAGCAGATACAGCATTACATAATACCAGCATTACATATTACAAACAGACTATTTACAGAGATTACATAAGTAAGCAAGTTAAACAAGTTCCACAGGTTACAGTTAATCCTGAGCACAAGTCAGGATTAAATTAAATTACACAGTAAACTGGTTAACAGATATTTACACATTCTAGAGAGTTAGCCAGGCTTGATACACTGACATATATATATATATATATATATATATATATATATATATATATATATATATATATATATATGGTATAATATATACCTCCCAAGTTTTTAGATGGGTTCATTAATCTCATGTTTATTCATTGAGATATAATTACTTATAGCAGCTCATTCAAAACAATTACTCACATTAGCTCATTCAAAACACACTGTGTAAAGTCAAGTAACCATCTTAATTTAAAATGTCTGAAAGCATGCCTGGAGCATTCTAATCTGAGTAACTTAATTACACGAGGAGGGTTACAGCTAGTTCCATGCAAAAATGAATATTTACAAATTGATTTCATACAATGTCTAAAACTTCCCTATCCAAAAACAAGCTCTTTTAGGATCATAGCAAGTTACTTGGCTACTGGCACTGAGGCCCTTATAAGCCTAGCCAATAAATTAGTCCATGTTCCCACAAGTGAGCACCCAATGCCCCTGTCTAGCAGGGACAGAGGTGGAATCCCAGGGGTGTATTTTCTATTTCCTATATTTGCATGAGATGGACAAAGAAATTGTAGGAGTCGGAGTAAAGAGGCAAAAATCATTTGTATTAATAAAGTGATACTGGAAGCTAAAAATGACAGAGCAAAACTCAATAGTGATGCACTGGAGGGTAGGGCTTTTTCACTGATGAACCTTGAAAACCTTTTCCAAACTAGATGTTACCTGTTTGCAACAAAGTCGTTAAAGTTCCAAATAACTGGCTTGACACATAATGTGTGAAATCTATCGTGACTGATCTATCTGCCATGGAATCACTACTCTGTAGGGAGTTATCTCACTTTAAAGTTTAAATTGTTCAAGTATTACATTTCATTTTGGAACTGTAGATATCACTCTGTGACTGGGAACTGACATCATGCATGAACTGTTTAATGTTACTGTAACTGGTGCAATTCATAACTCTTCTGTCTCTCTAATGTTTGGTCTGTGCACAATGTAGTTAAATAAGATGGCTGCATGTTGTGCTATTTTGTTGATTTTCTTAACTCCCTGTTTGAAATGTGAGTGCTAATACTGTTAATCCCAGCAATGCAAACATTAAACTGTGATTCTGAATAAAAACAGTGAATTTTCAAACATCCTCTTACATCTGTAACACCTAGCCTCTCACACCTATGCTCCTCACATATACAAAATCTGAGACTGCTACACCTCAGATTATGGGGAATATTTGTAGATGACACAAACTTTTATGCTAGCAAATATTCCCTCTTTTTCGACCTAAATATGTTTTTTTTCAGACATTTGCAATTAAGGTCCTTGGGCTTTCAATGTGCACCCAGGTTGCTCTGTCATGGACATGACAGTGCATTCTAAACTCTTTACACTTTGGAGAATAAATGGAAAAAGCTAATCTGATCAACCACCTTAGCCATTACATAAAATAAATAAATCTGTATTACTCTTCCTTAATTTGCTGACGAAGAAAATGTGTTTTACATTTAAATAGGATATGTAGCTTATCTAATAGTACAATGGCAAAACAGGTGGATCTAATTGTCTTTATTATTTTATGTGCAACCAAAACCTGCTTCACTGTTTCTAGGATAATTTTCTCATCATTAAGAATGGGAAGTTATAATTAAATAATGGCTTTTGAAACTGGTCACTAGTTAAAAAAAGTTGTGTAGGAATACAGCTCAGGACATGTTGCTCATATCTTATTTTAAAATGTGCCCACTATTCCTGGGATCTGGAAACAGTATATGCACAGTGAAATGTTTTGAGGTTAAAGACAGAGAAATAACTAAGACTGCCTCACTGAAGGTAAGCTTTTTTCCCCAAGAAAGAACACCTTAAACAACAGGCAGGAGTTGCAGCTTCTGGCATTGGCATTTTTTATAAAAAAAAGACATACAGGTGTCCACATTCTGATATTTAATTATTGTTCCTTTTCAGTGTGTGAAGGTATAACTGATTAAGAAGGGTAGCTTTCTAGGCATGCAAATATCTATTGTTTTTAAGTACAAACAGGCACTAAACAAACACTTCCTGTGTTCTTAAGAACAAACAGGCATCTCTGTTTCTGTAAGGCTTCATGTGGTCTCAGTAATCCAGTCTATATTGGGAACAGAGAGTCGTGAATAATATCATACAAGGTGCTCAGAGAACTAAATCATTCCACTCTTCTTCACTGAATTGATTGCTTTTCCCTCTGTATTTTTCTCACATTTGATGGTCTAGACCAGCTCCCATCCTTTCTACCTTACAGCAAGCATCTACTAAACAACATTCCACCCCCCCCCCATTTTAAGAATGTTTTTTTATTGAAATTGCCTTTGTGGCTCTGTCTCTCTGTCCCTCTGTGGTTCTGTCTCACTAAGCCAGTTTCAATAAAAAGCATTCTAATAATGACCCAGGAACAGTATTTTACTCTTTAAATAAAACATTGTCCCTCTGTGACTGCCAACACAGCAGAACAAAATGCAGAACAAAGCTTGGCGGTTTTTTCAGCTGTCTTCCTAATGACAGAGTAAAACATTATTTATTTATTTTACATTTGTTTACCAGGAAAGTCTGAATGGGCCAATGGTCCATTTTCAGAGGAGGCCTGGGGAAAAAAGCTCCACAAAATTATAATATTGCAAGAAATATACAAGATATATTGCAAGAAATAGAAAACAAAGAATATAATCATGAAATATTACAGGAAATATTAATAAAAAATAGGTCATTATTAAGAGATAGTAACACGTGAAAAAATAACAGCAGAGCAAATTTGTGATGGTAGACATAGTGAGGTGTTAGACACAGGAGGTAATCAAAATATACAATAAGAATATTAATAGTGGGTTGAGGGAAGATAGAGGTGATAGTACCCACTAGCAACAGTTAGGTAGGTTGAGTTAAGTTTAGTTGGGTTGCTATGTTATTGAATTGTTTATCCTGGGTCAGAAGATGTACAGATCCATGAACCTGTTAAGTGGGATTTGAGAAGGTTTTTAAAAGTTATTTTGTTACCTGTGGTCCTAATGTTAAGGGGCAAAATATTCCAGGTTTTAGCAATGTAGTTGGAATATAGGGAGTCTCCAGCCCTGTTTTTACTTCTGGTTATGTTGATTAGTGATTTGTTATTGGATCTTACTATGCGTTTGTTTGAATAATCGTTTAACAGGTCTTGTAGAGCTGGTGTTTTTTCAGATTGGTGAATTATTTGATGGGCCATTGTAAGTTGGTTAAGGGTGAGCAAATTTGGTAATTCTAACCAAGATAGTTGTTTAAGGGCATGGCAGTGATGAGATCGACATGGACGATCGGTTGCAACCTTTGCTGTTTTGTTGTAGCAGTTGTTTAATTTAGTTAAGTCTGTTTTGTTAAGGTTAGTGAAAATTGTGTATGCATAGAGAAGTGTGGAGACTAGGTGGGTTCTAGCAATAATAATTTTAGTATTATTGTTAAGGTATCTTTTACACCTGTACAGAGTTCCACGTTTTTTATGTACTTTCTTTATAGTTTGTGTAATGTTTATGTCAAATTTCAGGTTTTCACTGATAACACCTAGAAGTTTTATTTTGTTTGACTGGTATAATGTAAGTATTTTTATGTGAAGTAATTGTGAATCGGTGGTAGGAAAAGTTACTATGGTGGGGTGAAACAACATCAGTTTAGTTTTGTTTGGGTTAAGCATGAGCTGAGAATTGGATAGCCAGGTTTCTACTGCAGCAAAGGATTCTTGTATTATTATCTGAAGATGCTGGAGTGATGGGGCAAAACAGAAGAGGGTTGAATCATCTGCATATTGCACTAATGTGGCATGTATGGTGGCAGTATGAAGGTTGTTAGTAAATATGGCAAAGAGAAGTGGTCCAAGTATAGAGCCCTGAGGAACTCCTAAAGTAATGGGTAGAGGTGGAAATTGGTTGTTTTGCCATTTTACTGCCCGAGTACAACCTGGTAAATAGTCTTGGAATCATGCAATAGTGGAATAGCTCAGATTAAGTTCTGAAAGTGCTGATAGGAGTTTATTTTGTGAAACTGTATTGGAAGCCTTAGAGAGATCCAGAAAGATAAAAGACACAGGTTTACCTTCATTAAAGTGATGACTGATGGCATTGGTGAAACTGATAAGAGCTGTGATAAGGGCAAAAACCATGCTGGGTATTTGCCATTAGTTTTTTGTCTAAGAGATAATTTAGAATTTGTAAATGTATTCATTTTTCAAGGATTTTTGCTAAAGATGATAAAATGGCAATAAGGCAGTAGTTTGATAGTTCTGTAAAGTTTCCTCCTTTATGTAGTGGTATTACATGAGATGTTTTCCAAAAGGTGGGAATATGGAGTTCTGAGATGGACTGGTTAATTAGTATAGAGGCTGGGAATGAAATGGCATTGGCTGCGATTTTAAGGAATTCAGCAGGTAAATTATCTGCTGCAAGGGTAGTGGGTTTGGGTTTATTTAGGAGTTTTTTTATAGTTTTTGTTGGGATTAGCTAAAGGGAGTGTGACAAAGGAAAATACTGCCAACCTAGCTATCTGGAATTTTGTAAGTAATTATATATCATTTGTGAATATTAACATGATTTATATGAAACTGTAATGAAAGGAGATACTCTCAGCCCAGCTATCTGGAAATTTTGTAAATAACTATATCATTCGTAAATTGGACATGATTCATGAACATGAACATGAAGGGAACTAATCTAAGGGGGCGGCAAAAGCCAACACATTCCAGCTAGGCTTATAAATGCCTTTGGGCAGATAGCCTAGCACCTACCTATGAACCTATTCATATGCTTGCG
Organism: Protopterus annectens; assembly: GCF_019279795.1. Classification (NCBI taxonomy): domain Eukaryota; kingdom Metazoa; phylum Chordata; order Ceratodontiformes; family Protopteridae; genus Protopterus; species Protopterus annectens. The sequence continues at coordinate 740,192,204 of NC_056730.1, read as the reverse complement.
TTACAGATGCATTAGAACTGTATGTCATATTGCACAGATGTGTGTGCTAAAGAGATATTATGTAATGTACTGAACTAAGATGTACCACAGTATACCCTACTGGAAAAGAACAGAAATATGCATACATTATTGTAGCTGTTCAAATGTATATATATTAAAAGGGGAAACTGAAACACAAGAGGTTAGCTTCAGAAAATTAGCTGAAAATTAAATTACTTTATGACAACAAGAGACATGATGTCTATACTAGGGGGCTCCCTGTGTTGTCTTGAAAGAGAAATAATTACTAGGCTTGAGATGTAAATGTGTTTTATTGTTTTATGACTTCCAATAGCTGCACAGCTCTGAGCAAAAGCCTTTGTCTATCTATTTTCACATATAGATGCTGAATGCTACCAGCTGCATCAATGAGGGTTTAACCTGGGATAGAGTCAGATGACAATGATGTCATTCTGCAAGTATCCCAGCAGTACTATTTGAGATATTAATTTAAGAACTCTCTGACAGAGACTAAGTATTCTGTATTTTGCCTTTGACCTGACAAGGGGATCCATTCACCACATCTGTCTTGCTTGCTCTGTAAGTCTAGGGAACAGTGAAATTATTTTAGATATAGTTAGGAATATAGCAAGGCTTAATTTATATGTTTTTTTTTATTTATTTGAGACTGTCCTGCAATGTTGCTTTAAATATTTCATGTGAGTTTGAACTCTGATGTAACTGTGATTATATACAAAGTATTTTCTTGTTCTTTTATTACTTATTATTAAATATATTTAAACCTTTTATTGTGGCTGATACTTGCGAGACATATTTAAGTTCTGAGAGTAATTGCATATTTATTTGGTGACACTGTGGGCCACTCCTAATAGCCTTGCTCTTGGTCAAACTACCATTTGTATTGACAGTAATATTACACAGCAAGATTGGACACCTTTTGTGAAGAGCCTTATAGTAACTGATAAGGATGTGGTTGGTGGCAGTAAAAAACTACCTTATAGTCGGGGCAGAAGGGCGCATAACTAGTAAACCTGCGCCACCTTTTCCCAGGTGTGTGTGCGTATGTGCATATGTGTGTGTTTGTGTGTGTGTGTGTGTGTGTGTGTGTGTGTGTATAAATCAAACCTCAAAGTGTGTGTGTGTCAGTTACTTGGGCAGGGACAATGAGCACTGATTGGACAGAGAGGGTGTTGGACATCTTGACTTGGCCACTCAGCTGAGATCTCAGCTCTATAGCTGTGCCAGTGGGGTGCCTTACTGGGGATCTGGAGAAGGAGGGAGAAACCAACTCCAGACTGATTTTGGTCTCTGTGTGCTCTTAAGGGAAATTGCACTTGATGCAGAGAGTTGCATCTGGAAATACTATGTGTGTATTTGTCATTCTCCCACTGTACGTCCCCTACTGGTGCTAGTGGTGAGGATTAAGGCTCCTTGGTCCAGTGTTGGGGCATCATAGGGAGAAGGTTTTGTTATTCTGGAGTGTGAGTGAGAGATCTGGATGAGGTGAGGAGCAGTTGTTATTGGTGAGGGCTAGGATAGAGTCTGTGAAGTATTTATTAAATTGTGTGGCAATATTATCTGTAGAGTTGCTGGTTGATCTGTGAGTGGTACCAATTTTTCCCGGATGTAGAATTTTAGTGATGGCTGACCAGAACTTTTTTGGGCTTACAATATTTTACTTAAAGACTAAAAATAATGACAGAGGGACAATATTTTAGTCTTTAAGTAAAATATTGTCCCTCTGTCATTAGTGAGACAATACACACACACACACACACACACACACACACACACACACACACACACACACACACACACACACACACACACACACACTCTGCAGTTGTAGCCTGTTACCAAGTTTCACATTTCTGCCGGGTTATCACCCAGTTCACCCATCATTGCCTGAACTCTGTTCTCCAGTTAAAGTGCCTCCTTCACTATTCCCCCATGCGCATTCATAACACTGCCAATACTTTAAAGAAATGATTTGGCTCAGGCTTACAATCATGATGCAGTTACTCACTGCACTCATTTCTTCTGTCCCGGTTTGGTGAAAACAAAGACCCGACTGTCCACTCACTCCATCCTACCTGTCTCTGGGATTGTTCCAACTGGTTTGCTTGGTGTTGTGGTCGATATAAAACACTTTTCCGTCATAATCCCTTGATTCTTCCCAGCCCTCTGGTAAAGGCAACTGTCCATTCCTCTTTCTAGGCAAGATCAAGGTCTGAAAAGTCCTCCATAAGTACAAGGGAGCCAGACGGCACAGAAAGAATCCCTCATATATTTACATCCAGCCATAGATCTGTAGCCACCATCTTAAATCCATCAACAGTCTGGATCAGAGACCTGATTCAGTTTCCCAGCCAGTAGTTCATTAGCATAACATTAGCATCTCTCTCTATCTCACAGCAGAAAAACAACTGAGTTTATGACAGAGAAACAATATTTTACTTAAATACTAAACATAATGACAGAGGTATAATATTTTAGTCTTTAAGTGAAATATTGTCCCTCTGTCATTAGTGAGACAATACACACACACACACACACACACACACACACACACACACACACACACACACACACACACACACACACACACACACACACACACACCACTTAAATCAGCAATTAAAAAAAAATATTTCCTATAAACTAATAGCAAAAAAGTAGTTATTATGACCCAAATAATGATGGGCTTATTGAGGAAGTTTTCTGGGGACACATTCAGGAGATAACCATTTGAGATATGACTTCATCCATCTTGGTGATGAACAGAAAAACGTTATCAGAGAGTCACACCTGCTGTTCACTGGGAGGTACAATTTTTACAGTAGTGTGACTCGCTCACCACTTCTGTTAATGAGTTTGGGTTGGGAATGCTGAGGATGAGGGAGTCTTTTTTATTGTGTTATAAACTTGCTCAACAGAGGGTGTGCACCTGTTGTTTACTGGAGGGTACTACAAATTTTTGCTGAGGTTTCCTTTGCATAACTTGTGGGCATTCTGAGTTGATAAAACACCATGTTGAATGGGAAATGAACTGCTGATGTTGTGGTTTGTTTTTCTGTTCAGTAAAGGGTACATAAACTGTCCTAAAAAGCTGAATAAGCACACCAGGTATGTATGTTTTGTATAGAAGATCTCTGGTCATAATGCAGTATGGGCAACAATAGAAAAAAAGGAAGAAATAATAGAACAGGGGAGAGGCTTAAAAAATATTTGCAGGAAATGTTATTGATATGGAATGTACAAAAAATGAAAGAAAGGATTTGTGGGATAAATATTTGTTACTGAAACCTTCTTACAGAAATCTGACCTACTGGTAAATTGTATATCAAGCAACATACAAAAAAGTATAAATACAAATGGAAAGAAAAGAATGGAGGCAAGAGAAAGAAAAATAGATTAAACAGAAAAATGAGAGAGATTATTACAGTTAGGAAACATTAATTCTAAAGAAAAAGAGAGAATATTATAACAGTATAATATTTTTCTTGAAATTAAAAAGGAGGCTTTGCATCTTTTGGGAAACTTTGTGAAGTATACAGAAAGGAACATTTATGTCATGAGGGATGACGAAGAACAGTTAAGGTATAAACATGAAGAAATTATTGATATTGCAGAGAGATATGAAGGAAAATGTCTGTACAATAGTCCCACAGCATCACTGAGGAACATTGGTATTGTATTGTTGTAAAAGGACAACTGCTGTTTGTGTTCAAACTTTCATACTCTAGTTGGCTACTGTTCCTTCATTTCAGATTTTCTAGCCTCGTACGTTGAATTGTTAAAAACTTTGGGAAAATATATACATTTGTATAGATGTATACTTAGTGTGCACACACACACACACACACACACACACACACACACACACACACACACACACACACACACGTGTGGGTATGTCACATTCCTTTCAGCAGGGCTTACTCTGATTTACTGCAAGTTTCCTGTTGTCACATTCTTCAATACTTTCTTCAGAAAGTTACTTTCTCTACTGGCTTACTCTGAATTACTGCTTAGTTTCATGTAGTCACATTCCTCAATACTTTTTTTTAGAAAGGTACTTTCTCTGCTGAGCTTTGTCAGTCTTTAAGCAGTTACTTTGTAGTGCACAATGGACAAAAAAGCAAGGGAAAAAGGCAATTACTGAGAGAGTGGCCAAATAACTCAAGACAAAAAGCCAATTAGCGAGACAGCGGCGACAATGAAGATGTTCTGTCATGTTCCTCACTGTCACGTTCCTCAATAAACATTCTAATTAATTAAATAATAATATTCCAGTAAACTAGACAGTTTCTTGACAAAAGCAGTTTCTCTGGCAACTTCAGTCATTATTTAATACTCAAAGAAAGGACTTAGTTTGTACTCCACAATGGACAAAAAACTCAACACAAAAAGGCAATTAGCAAGTGCCAAAAATGACAACAAGCTCCAAGTCAAGAAGAAAAGTACATAATAAAAGGAAAGGATCATCAGGCTAAATGTCGAAAGCAGGAAAACTTAAATGAGGAAGAAGCTGAGCATCTCAAGTCAGCAAAACAACAATCAGAACATTAGTGCAGACTTAACGAGACCCTGGAAGATGCCAACCACTGAAGAGTAGCTGATTGTGAAGCTCATGCTTGTCGCCTGCAAAATCAAACTGTAGAGGATGCTGAACTTCACAAGGCTGCATAACAGTAAGCAAAATGCCAGCGCAGACTTAACAAAACCCTGGAAGAAGGTAACCATTGAAGTCTACTTGACTGTGAATCTCAGGCTCATCGCTTGCAAAAGTAAACTGTAAAGGATGCTGAACTTCACAAGGCTGTGTAACAGCAAGCAAAATGCCAGCGCAGACTTAACAAAACCCTGGAAGATGGTAACCGTTGAAGTCTACTTGATTGTGAATCTCAGGCTCATCACTTTCAAAAGCAAACTGTAGAGGATGGTAAACTTTGCAAATCTGCACAATGCCAAGCAAAATGTCAGCGCACACTTAACAAGGCTCTGCAAGAAGCCACCCCTCAAAGAAAAGCTGACTGTGAAGCTCATGCCTGGCATGTACTAAATGAAAGTGAAGAAGATGCTGCTCAGTACAAAGCTGCTAAACGTGCTTCAGAGCAAAAGTGTAGGCAAGAAGCTCTTCTATATGAGTCCCCTGAGGCTCATAAATCACGCTTAAATTTGCAGTACATTAACTAAATTTGGACGTTTACCAAAGTTCTGTATATGATTTGCAGAAAACTGTTATATCCTTTTCAAGGGCAAAAAGTCAGCAAGGTTTCCTTCATGCATTACAGCATCTACCATCTGAAATACTAACCAAAGATCTGTTTTTTACGTGTAGTTGACATGAAACACATCTGACCAGCATTAGATGTCAGCAAGCTCCAGCCAACGCATACTGGAACAAGATGGATCCAGGGACTGTTCCAGATGTCCTCAAGGACCTGAGTATATACAAGCATCATTTGCTCTCCAGGATCTTTGTGTATCAGAACATAATTGACTTAAATTATTCACAACAACACAGATACTGGGATCAGCCAGCTCTGAAAGGGCAGGTAATTCATTTTCATCAGGATGTTCATGAAGTGCCTGCTCAGTTGCTTCCTAAGACCTCCAAATGAACGTAGCATGGTTGTGATCACTTCTCATTTAGATGATATAAAAACAGTCCATGAATTGAGAGTGGACTTTGATAAAATACTAGCAGCTCTGATTTGGCTCATAGTGAATAATCCTCTACATGCAGATGTTCAAATCGATATGTCTTGATGTTTTGACGTCCATCAACTTTGTCATATGCCACAGGTACACATACTAGTTGATATCTCCACATTGCATTCTTGAAAGGATGCTAAAAATGGTGCTAAAGTTTTACATGGAACCTTGCATCAAGGCATGAGCTTCTTTAATATTAAGGCTAGCAGTCAATGTGTTGCTATGTGCACAGCTAATGCACTTAAAGCAAAAATTGTATCACCTCGTGAAAGGACTTCAAACATTGTAACAGAAATTCTTCTTGCAGGAAATTGCTATTACAAAGCAATTGTTGGTGATAGGCCTAGGTTTTTGCTGGTAAATGAGCTACTCAAGTCCAACTTCCTTAACAATAGACAGCTAATTAACCAAGCATTTGGAAAAATGTTCCAACTAGACTTCAACAATGACCCACAACTTTTCGGAGACATCTCTGGAACACATGTAGCTTCCTTAATGCAAGCTCTGATTTCTTTTTTTTTTGCTCTATATGATTACAGCATTATCAATGACTCAGGATGCTTCACGATATTAGTATTTAAACAAATGTTCGATGAAAACCATCAATTTTATCTATTTGATAGCCATGCATGTACAAGGACTGGAGCTACATCTGCTGCAGGCAAGGCTTATGCTTGTTTAACTGAGCTTTAGAAGTTGTATTTGCATTCTACTTTCTACTTTTGTTTGAAGTTTGTTTGCTTCACTGTTCTTTCTGTCTTTTTTAACTTTGAATTAAAACCTTAGAATACTTTTCCTTTTTGTGTTCTTTTTTTTGCATTGTTTTTTTCTTTTACCCCTTTAAGTTGTGTTTTGTTCCTCTACATGTCTCTTTCTTCTTCCGTAGTGACTTTCTATCTTTCTGACCATATATCAATTTTCTCTTTTTCACTCACTTCCTTCAGTAATTTAAAATTTCCACTTATCTCCTCCATCCATTTATCTTCAACATTTTATATCCATCCAAATCACCCATTCTTTTCTTATGAATACCACTTGACAAAAGTCCAGTATTTTAAAACATCAACCGGTATATCCTCTCTTCTAAAACTGACAACTAAACCTTTCGTAAACCAACTTTCTTAAATACTGCATAGTACCACTTCTAAACTTCTTTTACCTTTAAACATACTTGCAACTCTCTATTACCTTTAACCCTTAAACTTAACTTTCCTTGTTAATAAATTTTATCTCATTACCACATCATTTTCACTAGACTCTAAGTAGATTACCATCTCATCTGTGCCACCCTGTTACTCTGTGCTCTACCAACCTAAAATTCTATTTCATTAATCTTATAGATAGCACCTCTTCTCTATTACACCTTGATGTTTAGTCCTCTTCTTCTAGATCCTTTAAAGATTTTTTGCTAGTCCCTTCCCGCTGTACGAATATTGAGGAATATTGTCCAAATGCTCTTTGTGTCTTTCTTTCCTTGTTACCTCCTGTTGCTCTTCTTAACATGTTAGAACAACCCTCTCCCCTCCCACAAATAAACTACAAACTCTCCAGCCTCATACACAGATATAAACAATGCACCCTCCCTCCAAAGACATGACTGAGTACCACCATAGGGGGAGACTGGACACACCTCACACACACTACACACCCAGACACATCAGGAGAACAAGACAACCTCACACACAATACTCAACCACACACCAAAACAGCAGACACCACAACACTAACACATACAAACAAACACATAAAACACACATCTGGCTCAACAACAAGACTCCACAACAAGAGTACTCAAAACAACACACCCACACAACACCCACTCAGTGACAAACAACCACTCAAAACACCACACCCACAAGACCAGACACACAGAGCAGTCACAGCCATAGTGTCACACACACAGAGGTCACGCCACCGACCCATAAAGAGACCTCACAGGACTCAGTACAGTAAAACACACAAGTTACATAACAGGACGCACTCAGCCACCTAATGTCAGTGCAAACATGCGTCAGTCAGCGTACTGACCAGACAGAGTCATTGGACAAAGCACTGATTGCAGACATTACAGCAGGGGTTGAGGACACCTCTGACGCATTATGGCCAGACTGAATGAAAAGAGACATTGAGGGCAGTAAGATACCTCACTTTACCATGAGCAGTATGACCCAGCCAAAGATAATCAGCTTTAATGATTCTGCCAAACAAGATGATACACTGAGATAAGATGATCAGCTTTCTGCCTGAAGCCATGTGTCTGTGTCAAAGGGATGTCAAGTACTGGACGGCTTGCAGGATATACCATGAGGCCGTTGCCAAGCCACACCTCTTTCACCCCCACCTTGGAGGCTCTACCAGCCCAAAATCCAAAGCTAATTGGCATAGCTCCTTAAAGCCTAAACAAGGCCTTGCACCAAAAGAAAAAAAAAAAGAAGTCTAAAAACAAAAAGGAAAAAAACCAAAGTTCAATGCTCAAAGTCTGAAACAGTGGGAGAGGCCTGGGAGCCTATGCAGTGACAGAAACCTGGTTCAAGTCTTACTGCAGGCAGACAAGGCCACTCCAGCCAAGAGAGCAAGCCAGCACCATATCTCCGATTCATCTCCAGACCAAAATCAGGTTCAAATACCGGACAATACCGGAAAAGGAGGAGCTCATCACTGTCATCTCAGACCGCGATGAGACACCACTGCCAATTTAACCAGCACATCGCAGGCGACCATGCAGCAGCATACTACTCAAAATGTAGCATGTTACAGGCCACCTCACAAACTCAGGAACCTCACATGGCCTTCCTCACCAAATGTATCACTTATCACACTACAAACACCATCATACTAGGTGACTTCACACCCCCTCCTATAAACTCCCACACAAAGCCCAAACACTCATGGAAAAAAAGTCCCTGGACCCCATAAAACTCAAATGCCATGGAACAACAATCAGGATCCCACAAGAGGAAATCTGATGTCTGATCTCATCATCAGGAAATACAGACCACAAACAATCACACACACCAGAAACCACTCACTGAACTAATCAGATCAGAAAAAAATCCCCAGACCCCACTAACAAAACCACCACTAAAAAAAACTTCTCTAAAAACTTAACACCTCTCTTTACACTAGTGGTGTCAGTGGTCTCCTCGCCCCGCCCCGTGCGGAGGAGTAGAAATATCAACTCGCTGAATCACAAATGCCTTCTAACTGCCTTAGCAGGAGGCAATGTAAAAAAAAAGGAAAGAGCACAACAAACAAAAAACTGTCCCCAAAGGGCAAAACCCCCCCAAAAAAAAGCCATAAAAAACAAAAAAAACTCTACAAGGAAGGAGCTAAAAAGCAAAAAAAAAAAAAAAAAAAAAGGTAAGACACCCTTCACTATAAAAAAAAAAAAAAAAAAACTCATAAAATCATCCAAAGAATTTTGAGAGAAAAAAAGAAAGAAACAAAAAGACAATCATAAGGCCTCTTTATTATAGAAGAAACCCTGGAAACTCCCCAGATATGCTCAGAACTAGTTCAAAATGATGTGAAGATTACTGAAACAGTCACCAAAGCCATTGAAAGGAGGCAGCATACCCAGCCTACCTCGATCTCTGGTGCCTTCGATACAATACCCCCACTTGTATATCATTGAAAAACTTCAGGCAAAATGTATTATACATCACAGACACAAGAAAAACTGGCGCTGTGACAGAACCAGACACAGGAGTTGCAGTGCTGGCGCCATGTCAGACCTCAAAGCTCACAGTGGTGGTGTACACAGAGCTCAGTCCTGGGGCCACTCTTGTTTGGCATCTACTTTTGAAGTACAAGCAACACATCTGACACAGATATCCTTCAGAAGGGTCTCACAGAAACGGATAACTGGTGCACCTGGGGACCAGGTTGATAGTAGATCTGTCATTCGACACCCTAGTCTCCCTATACTCATCACTCATCAGACCAATGAAAATCTTGACCAATGGAGCAGATAGCCTAGTATGAACCTATGAACCTATGAACCTATGAAAATCATTGATCAGCTTGTGAAAATGCTGCGACATAGCATGGGCCAGTCAGGACAGTTTACATTAGATCATGTCCTAGTTGAAGTCACCAGACATGCCGATAACACCGTGAAGCAAGAAAATGATGTTGCACAAAATCACACGGCTATGTTCTATAGCATTATGTTGCCTGTTAATCAAGAGCAGCCACAACTGAATGACATTGTAAATGCGCTTGATTCTGACATGGTTGGCTTAAATGAAATCCACTGAAACACTGCTCCACCAGTCAATAGATTTTGCAAGCCAAAAGCTGAGGAAATGGGAGGTTCCATCTATTTCAATACGGTGTGAATGGACTTAATGATCCTCAAACTGTTCCCATCAACCCATTAGATTACTTTCAAGCATGTATAATGAGCCAAGACAAACATTTTCAATTACCAGAGTACCTTAATGTATGTGCTGTCCATGTTTGAATGACTACATGTGCAAAGTAATGTTAATGTTTGTAGCAAGAAAATCAGACAGAATGGACAAGCCATGGAAGACTTGCATTTGTATGCAAATAACCTTCAAGGCTTGGAAGTCTACTTTAAAGACCTCACAAAGGACTTGTCTGCAATGATCATGCAACTAAGCCTGCCGACTTTCTTCGTCAGCTTCAGAAGCAATGATTTGCACTGGGCCAACTTACACTATGCCCTGTTGTTAGCAGACGAGCAATCAAAAGTAGATCCATACAGTCTAACTGCTCAAGAAACACAGAAGTTGATAGAAAAGTACCCTGTCATCGTCATGCAACACTTTCAAAATCACTTCCTGGCTCTACTCCAACTCATGCTGAGTGACAAAACAATCTTTGGAGGAAAAGTTATCAATTACCGGTGGTGGATTGAGGTCTGAAACTATGGAGCACCTCACATACACATGGTAATATGGGTTGAAAACTTCCCTTTGACAATTTTGATTGAGACAGACAAGAAGAAGTAATATAAAAGGTAAACTCAATCATCTCATGCCACATTCCAGATGAAATGGCAGAGTTTGACTTGCATGAGCTTGTAATGAATTCTCAAAAGCATCACCATACTACATCTTGCTTCAAACAGTTTACCTACTGCAGATTTGGACTCCCCATGCAAGGTAGTTGCAGAAAGTACTGTACTAAATCTGACAGCAGAGCATACAGATGTACTGATAAGAAATAGTGGTCGAATTTGCATCTTGGAAAGGCGTGAGCATGAGTAGTACATCAACATCTACCATCTCTTGCTGCTAAACCTTTGGCGTGCAAACATGGACATTCAGCATTGCAGAAGTAGTCTTGCAGGAGTTTACTGTATTGCCAAATATGTTTCAAAGGCAGAAGCAATATATTTTGAGAAAAGCTTAAGGGACGCTATCACACAAATACAGCAAAACAACTCAGATCCCTTGTGCAAAATAATAAAAATCATCACTGTAATGTTTAATATGCTGACAAGTGTCCATTTGTGAGTGTGTACTGCGCATATGCAACATGAAATACAAAATGAGTTTTTGCAAGTCAGTCTTCATTAACATCTGAGTACCAGAAAAGTGTTACAATGTAATTCATTTTGCAAACAGCTCAAATGAAAATGACTTCTGTGAAACATTAATTGATCACTACACGAAGCTGCCTCTTAATATAGAGAATTGGCCCCAGTTCAAGTTTACAATGTGGTATGATTCAGTGTATGTAGAAATATTAGAAAATATTGACCACCATGAAGGCGATGAGGAGCTATTCAATGAAAATGATAACCAGCGAGGCTCGACCTACTTAACACTTACAGATGGCAAAACAAAAAAAACAAAAATGAAAATGCAAACAAAAAAACCTGCCATCATCATAACCCGAAAGTTTTCCATATCTTGAGATCCAGAAACATACTTCTACAATCAACAATTTCTACAAAAGCCATTCAGAATAGAATGTGAACTCTTAGCAGGTTTTCCAAGCCGTGTGGTGGTGTTTGAAGCAAGGAGAGAAGAATTGCAAGAAATCTTAAATGAAGTGCGGCCAATCCTTCACTTTGCACAAGACTTATAAACTGCCATTCAGATGATTCACGGTGCAGAAACTGGCGATGAACCTCTCTTACAGGACATAGACATTGAATTACCTGACACCAATCAAAGGCTGAAAATGACTGATCAAAAGTTCACCCAAAAACAGCAAAACTTAAATGTTGACCAAAAGAGACTCTTCACATTTATCAAAAAATAAATTCACTGAGAGATTACAGGAGAAAATTGCCCACTGATCTGACTATTTGTAACAGGCAGCATAAGAACTTGAAAATCATTCACTTTGAAGCTGGTAGCTGAGCAAATATGTTGAGGCTACCAAATTCTTGACAAAAACACAGCCTTTGTGTATGAGCGTACACTGCAGTAGCAGCCTTGTTAATTGGTTGGCAGACATTGCACTTGGTCTTCAATCTACCTGTTCAAAGAAGTTATAAGCTTCCTGAATTCAAGAAATTAACTGGTATTTGAGATGAACAAATACAACAGCTGTGGCACCATGTAAGGCTCATCTTAACTGATGAAGTTTCTATGCTGCCCTATGAATTACTCCATCAAATCAATCTTCATCTACAAGCACTTAAATGCAATAGCAATCTCTTTGGTGGTGTTAACATGTTGCTCTTTAGAGATATGATGCAGCTTCCTCCTGTTCTTGGAACCAAATTTTTGTACAACTGGGGGAAATGGAGGGCATGGTGCATTTACTCCACCAATTCAGCTTCTGTGAGCTTAAGGTAGTTGTCAGACAACAAAACAATTGCACTTAAATTGAATCTTCTAAATAATCTTCAAGAGGGTCATCTGACACCGGAACAATATGTGATACTGGTGAGAAAAGCTGAACAAAGAAAGCAAGAAGGTGACTTGCCCCGGGGTGAGCAATTAAAATCATGCTGACTAATAAGATGGTCCAACATCACAATGAAGGGTTTGGGAGGGTGGCCTAATGGTTAAGGTGTTTGCCTTACAAACACAAGGTGCAGGGTTTGAGTCTCACAAGGGATAATTGGCTAGGCTTAAAATGGCTCGCAAGGGCAGTTAGCTTAGTACTAATCTATCAACCTATGAACCTATGAACAGTGTTGATTCATTGGTGGAGAAGTTAACTATCTATTCTCATGGCCATTTAATGGAGCATGACATGAGATTGCTAAATCTGCCAATCTACAGTAGCATTCCCTTGGACATTACAGAGCAGCTGGAGTGCCTAAAGTTTTGACCATTTACCAAGTTATGCTTTGTTACAATGTTGATATATCAAACGGTCTTATGAATGGCATCATATCTGATATGGAATTCCAAGACTGGCATAAGCACCAGCTGTATCAACAGGACATCCCTCAAGTAAAAGTAGAATTTGACAACAACATTAGAATTCATTGGATCAAGCCGATTACAGTGGTGTTTGACATGAAACTTGTTTATGGCTCAGTAGAAAGAAGAATGCCCCTCATGGTTCCATGTTATGTGGTCACAGTTCACAAACTGCAAGGCAGTACTATCCAAACAGCCATCGTAAATCTAGGACCAGAGTATTTCGCTGCAGGACAAAAATTTTTGCTCTTAGAGATGTATGTCACTCAAAGGAATCAAGATTGACAAAATCCATCCAATACGCTTAATTGAGGGAGACATTTGCAATGACGATGCATTGGAGGAAATGCAGAGGTTATGAAATTTGCCTGACTATTCACTCAGTTAGTACACATTTAGGGTAAAAGTGATTGATTACTATTAATACATCTTGATAATTCTATATAAATATAGAATTATTCTTGTATTTTATTTAAAAACTAAAAAGGAAAAAATAAAAATATAAATTAAAAAAGATAAAAGATTGCTTTTTATTGAGTCACTCTAAAAAGTAAAAAATAAGGAAGAAGAGTGAAAACTTTACAAAAGAAACACAGACAAGCTGTAGAAAAGCATTCGGGGTTGGTTTTGTTGATTCCTGGTTCTTCTCCTGCTACTTCATTACCACAATCAGCAAAACTAACCTTGAATGTTTTTCTGAAATCAGCTTGTCTGTGTTTCTTTTGCAAAGTTTTCACTCTTCTTCCTTATTATTTACATTTTAGAGTGACACAATAAAAAGCATTCTTTTTTTAAAATTTTTATTTTCTCTGTACTACTTCCCCTGCTCTCTGTTCCTTCCTCTGCCTTCCAGTCTCCTCTTACCTCTGTCTCTCTTCATTATAAGTGAGGATTGTGAGCCTTTTCCATGCACTGCTTATCATGAGGAACTTTAAACAATTCTTTCTGAAATCAAGAATCTGTCTCTATCAAAGGTCATGACTGTAGTCAATCCCTGCTATTGCTTATACCACCTATCCTGTTTTTATAACATACCAAAAGAGTCACTGAATGATTTCCCATATGTAAAATGGCAATCATAGATGTTATCACAAAAAGCCCAAGAAATATAATTTAGTTAAGTCACATTCCACAAAAAGATGTTTTTTTTTCCCTAAAGGGACTATAATACTTCCCAGACTTGCTTACCTACATCACGAAGAAGAGTCTATTAAATGAAGCAGTTTTTCTCCTTATACTTCACCACAATAATGGCTCATAATGAATTAATACGTTCATGACAGGGCATTCCAGAAATATGCATAACAAGAAATGGAATAGTTAACAGGGAACTAATATTTCTGTCATGGCATTGTTATTGTTTCACCTGACATTCATTAGCTGTAGTGTATCAAAACCACATTAACTTAAAAAATGCTTTTTAAGGTAACAGGTATTTTTTAGTAATTAACATATTCTCAGCATTAGTTTTTGTTACTTTAACCAGTTTAATACTACAGTGTTGACACTCTGTTAATATCAACCATTTAGTTATGCATTTCCAATGATTCTACTATGAAATGCCAACTTCCTAAATGCAAGTAAGCTTAAAGGACAAAAAAATAGGGGAAAAAATCCACATTAGTTGTAAGCTCCCATATCCTCCAAACTTACATTTATTTATTTGACATTTGTTAACCGGGATAGTCCATCTGAGCAAAAGCCCTTTTTCAGTGGAGGCCCGGGAAGAAAAGTTCCACAGTACAAGCAAGCAAGAAAATTTACAAAACTGAAGATGAATACAGTGAAACATTTACAATAAAACAGTTAAGCAAATATAGATAAAGCTCCACAGTACAAAACAGTAAGAGGCATTATAACATTGAAAAAAAACATAGCAAAGAAATATACAATAAAACATTTGAATGAATTTACATAACACATTGGGTTATCTTCAGAGGGTAATTGTACAATACAAAGTGGCTGATAAGTGAGTTATGGTAGTAGGGAAGGGAGGAATAGAGAGGATAGTGATAGAGAAATGGGTGGGTTCATGTGGGATGAGAGGCAAATCCATGTGCTATTAAGGTACCTTTTGAGAGTTTTCTTGACTTCGTGGATGTAGGAAATATTTCTAAATGTTATATATAACAACTCCATGGCTGAACCAACTCAACAAGGGGAGAAAGCTCCTAAAAACAAGTGAATTATTGCCAGCTCATAATTAGAACCCCCCCAACAATGATTTTCTATGGAAAACAGCATTCTGTGTTGTTTTTCATATTTTTTGTTCATGCTACTGACACTCAAGGAATTTTATCTTGAGCAATTGTAGGGGAGCCATTACAACTTTGTATGATTTCAAATGCCTTCCTTCCTTACATCCATTAATCCATCCATTCATCCATCCACAGCCCCTTTTTCCCATCTGTATATAGGGTTGGGGTATCACATCAACAGTGACAATCATCTCAAGCCAATGTTCACTTCTGTCATTCTTTCTCCAGTTATCTATGGTTAATCTAAGTCAGAACTGTAGCAGAACTACTGCTAAACATGGCCCGCTTTGGGGCAAGTCAGAAAAGATAATCCTGCGTGGGTTGCAAACCAGTCACAAAAATGAGTGCATTGTGCTTATTAAATTAACTATTTCCCACTTCTTTTCTGTTGCCTCTGCTATCTCTATCAATATATTTTCCTTTAATACTCTACTATAATATCACAGTATTTGCACTTCTTTTTTCCCATAATTTTTATATACAAAACTATTAATAAATAAAGAAATAATTTTACTAAAATTTGCTTTGTGATAATCCTGTACACAAACTTCTGTCTAATCCATCTTGGCAGTACAAAGAAAATAAAGGCTACAGTGTTCTTCAGCAGCATTGCAATGGTGTATACTGAAGGCAAAGACGAAGGAATAAATGCAGAGAACCCTGAGTATTTCAGCTAAAACATTTTTTTAATAATTTAGGAAATAAATAAAACAAAATATACAAAAAAGTAAACATTTATATAACATTATAGTAGTATGTATATAAAACCCCAGAAATCTCTAAACATAGTAGGAATAACTAAAATTGATTGAGAAATAATTTATTGAACAATTCATACTTTATAGAAAATATATATGAATAGATAATAGCAGCAGAAGGTGGAATGGTGCATTATTTGACAGGTTAACTAGACGAGCAGAAAGTGAAGGAGGTGATATATTATTTAATAAAAGAATACCAGATAATGCATTGGGCACAAATCTGAAAGCTATGCAGGAGACGGGATATTTATTCCTAATTTGATGGAATCTGCATTCCTACATGTCTCACAGCCTGAATGCAGGGCCTTGAAACCTCTAAGAAAAATTAGCAGTCAACAGAATTTTTTGGAAAGAAGAAGTGCAAACTAGGTCAAATTAGTTCAGTAATAAAACTGTGAATTACAGTTCACAAAAATAAGTTTTTGAAAAGACATGCACATACCATATTATTATTTTTTCAAGAATGGCAAAGCTATTTAAATTTTTATCCACCAGTACTAAAATAAACAAATCTTATGTTACTGTACTTCATGATAAAGGGGAAGTGTGCTTCAGATAGGTATGTAGAATTATAGAGATCCCAGCCATTTTACTGAATGTTAGTTACTCAAAAATTGTCCCAAATAAAACAAAATGTTTTAGATGATTTTTCATTGATAACTTTTTCTTGTGGGGGATCCCCCCAAGTGATGCTTCATTTATGGCAGTCAGCCCTCTGCACTGCTAGACTTATTATAATTAGTTCCAAGTTTCTTGCACCTCATGATAAGAGCAGAAACTGGATTACAGCAACCACTTACGAGTACACACAGTTTAGGCAGCTATGCATTGTTTCATGAATAGCCATCTCTGAACTGCACTGTGTCATTATGTAACCCACCTATCCATCATGAAGTGCATTAGGATAGGTGAAACATCTGGATGAGATACAATAAAGTTTATAATCTGATTATAAGAAAATTCACAGAATATGGGAAAATCTGGGGCAGGAATTAGGGAAACATATAACAAATAGGAATATGAAACAAGTCTAAATGACATATTACACAAATGTTGAGTGACTTAAGCAGTAATAAAGCAACATTATGTCTGAACAGATGTGTCTGTTAGTTCAGATGGAACTTACAACACATTAATAAAGTGTAAGATGTATGCACCCACACACACACACACACACACACACACACACACACACACACACACACACACACACACACACAAACTCATATACAAAAAGCCAAATAAGAAGTAAGAGAAAAGGCAGATGGAAATATATTTTGAACGATATAACTATGAAAACATACATCTGAAGTGCAATACAAGAGGAGAACAAAAGTCAAAGACTGCAATATAAAAATAGTGTTATAGCTATTAAAAATGGTGAAAGTATATAATAAGAGAGAAGGCCAGTTTTGGACACTAACTCCATCTAAAGCACAAACTGAAAAAACTGAAAACTACTTTTACTCAATTCAGAAATAATTCTGCCTTTTCTTTCATCTGTGCTAGTTTCTTATCTATCATTATTTTTTCAGTCTTCAGCACCTGATTTTCCTTCTCTTTCACTCCATTTTTATACACTCAACCTTTCTCCGTTCACTTCTACCTGATTTCTTAGTAAAAAACATTTGTGTTTACTAAATGTTGCCACTTCACACATAATCCTCACTCAGCACACACACAATATCTACTTTATTTGTGCAGAGTTATAGAAATAAATGCCTGCCAGTTATGTCATGCTTATTTGTAACGTACTCTGGCATAGGTAGAGCTGATATACCTGCCTTAGGGATAACCATTCCATTTTGATATTTAGCGTTACCTAATCATCTGTTATATCATTTCTACCCTCTTCACCATCTTCTTCCTCCTAACGTTAACCTGATTATCTAATATATCCCTGTAACTAATTTAAAACCATGTATCTTCATCATATATCATAGTTCAACTCCTGCATCATGCACAATGTCTCAATAACTCCAGCTTTTTAAGCATATCACAATGTAGTGGAAAATGTACCCCTCATCTTCTAGTACTCACACCTTATTAAAATCAATTTTAAGAAGTTTATTTCACTTCTCCTTCCTCCTGCAACTTTTCTAAACAACACCTATTATTAATAAGTATGTGTGTGTGTGTGTGTGTGTGTGTGTGTGTGTGTGTGTGTGTGTGTGTGTGTGTGTGTGTGTTCATTTCACGTTATCAGTGCCTCATAATTGTAGTTCAGCTTGCACCCCTCCTTTCCACCCCAGTCAACAATTGATGGCAAGCTTTACATTCTATGACACTAGATAAAACAGTAGGAGGGAGCTTGGAGCTGCTCATGAAACACATGTGGTCTGCTATCCTCAACAAACAGATCAGTCCATGTTCTCAACTTCATACATTATAACATTTTCTTGGAGGCCATCCTAGGCTGTGCACTGAACTGATATGTACAGGACTTATCCACCCAAAATTATGTGGGATAAGTGGAATGGTCAAAAACCATAACAGCTTAAAATTACTGGAAAAAAAGAAAAAAACAAACATAGAGTACCAGATCTGATAAGCAGAGACCTGCTGGGAAATGAGTGCACATTGATATCACTGCATAGCACAGGGGAAAAATAGCTACAAATAAAGTGAAAAAGGGCAGGTTAGTAGACAAACAGTTCACCTAATCTTAAGCAGCAATTTACAAAAGTGGCAAGAGGGTCTGCCAGGATAATGGCACACCTGTTGGAAACAAAATATTATTACACCTCTTTGCAAAAACCTGGTAAAATGTAATCTAATATAATATGTGCAGGTCTGAGGATTTCAGCTTTACAGTAACAAACGCTCTTGTAGAGGGTACAAATATGGTGCCCTACCTGACATGACTTAATGACATGCAAAGCATAATGGAATGCTCTACAAAAGGCGTGGGGAGCAGGCAATAAGGAAGCTTCTGGAGCTGAGGGGGTTTAGTGTCAGTACCACTCATCACCAATGAACTTAACAAGTTCTTGCATTTTCTGTATTTTGGAGAGGAGCTGCTGTTCTGCTGAGCCTGTCATTAAGTCATATCAGGTATGACATCATGTTTGTCCCCTCTATGGCAAGGGAAGATATTTGTCTTACTGTAATACTGGAGATAAAATTTAAAGACTACGATACATTTCTTTGAATTAAATAAATAAAAAAAAAATGTCATACCCATGCTTTACTTAAATATAATCTGAAGACATTTGCTTTTAGGAAGGGATATGATTTTTTGTGATAGTTGTTTGGTTTGCCTTGAAAATATCACTATTTCTTTGTACATCTTTGTTTCAGATGTGAGCTTTATGAAAGTTACCTTTTTTAAAAAAGCTTCATTATCATTACAATAGCATGAAACTGCCGATTTCAAAATGGCTGCAAACTCTATAATTTTTGCTGAATTTTGTCTATTAACCAGGTAAATGAAATGTCCTTCTTGGACCTTTTTCAACAATGATAGGCACTACAAGGGCAAGGGTAACTGGATCATACATTATGGCAACGTAGTGTAGCTAATCATCTAACATGGTCTTGAAAATGAGAGTGATAAGAGACATTTCAAAGCAATGGGGAAAACATGCAACACTCCCCATAGAGTATGACCACAGGCCAGTAATGAGCTCATATTCTGCATCTGTGAGGTAGATCTCATGGCTAATTCACCACATTGCCACTGCAGCATGATGCCATAACCCTAGAAGAAACAAAAATTGCAGCTATTACTGCATGTATCCTTCAGAACTGAGTCTGATCCTCGTGATTTCTACTTCTTGGCAAGTTTGATTAAATCTTTAGCTTGATAAAAGTCAACACTAAAACAGTTGTAGAACTATTATATATAGACAGACAGACACACACACATGATAGATATCTATCTATCTATACATATGTATATATATATATATATATATATATATATATATATATATATATATATATATATATATATATATATATATATATATATACACACATACACAGAAAATCAAAAACTTATTATAGGTTCATAGGTTTGTACTAGGCTATTGGCCCTAGGGCCTATACAAGCCTAGCCATAACAATTCCCTGGCTATTTCTTCCCACACTATTTACTTCCCTGGACCCCTGTCTAGCAGGGCAAATGACGTGATCCCTGAGGTGAATTTCCTTTCCCCCATCCAGTCATCAAGGTTCCTTTTGATGAGGGCCAAAGAAGTGCTCTGCTTGACATGTATGGGCAGTCTATTCCAGAGTCTGAGGAGTCTCTGGGTCAGGAACCTATCCCTCCAGCATGTTTTGTTTATTGTGATGACAAGGTTTAGATCCCCGGAGCGTGTGGCTCTGCGGGATTGGGATTTCTTTAAGTGTAGCATGTCCAACAGCTCTAGGTTTGACATGGCCTTGTATGTTAAGCAGAGATCGCCTCGGAGTAGACAATATGCGACAGAGTATAGCTGGAGTTTATTAAGGCGGTCAGCATAGGACATCTGCTTTAGGCCTATGATTCTTTTAGTGAGGTATTTCTGCTGCCTTTCCAGTTGTTGCAGATGTCTTGAGAGGTACAGACCAAATGAGTCGTTGTATTCTATAATGGGTCTAATGAGGGATGAGTACAGTGGGACAATGACCTCCTTTTTCTGGATGCATGTGGGTCCTAAGTACTTGATTATATTGTGTGTTTTGTTGAAAAGGGAATTGTGGACTTGCTCAGCCAATTTCTGTTCTTTGGCTGTACTAGCAGCAGTTTTCTGTGAGCTCAACAAACAGGACTGAGGAGCATTCTTTTTTCCACTCTGTTGTGTGAGCTTGGGATTAGTATATTTAAGTAGCAGTGTGGGTAGGGAGCACTGCCCCCTCTAGTGGAGATGCAGGAGGATTATTTTGTTTGTTTTTGACTAAGCAATGTTATTCAACATACTGAGTGTTTGGTAGTTTGTTACAGAGATATACATGGGTGCACTACTTTTAGACGAGTGTCTCTTTGATTGATTTCTGTTTTGTTGACACACCTTGGTTGACAAAACAGATGGTTGTCAATTCTGCAAAAATGACAGTTCCCCAGGTTGGAAAATATGCCTTTTCCCTGGGGAAAGTGTAATCTTGGAGATGGAATAAATTACTAGCAGGAGGTGACGGGGCTTGTCACCCCATCAAAAAAATCCATATATATATATATATATATATATATATATATATATATATATATATATATATATATATATATATATATATATATATATATATATATATATTGATTCACATTATAATCTCGAAATACTGAAATATTGAAATTCAGTATCTTGAGACTATAAAGCTGAAAACTCACAAACCTGAAAACTAAAACCACAAAATTCAAAACCCTGAATGTAAACGAAACACTGCACCACACATACAAACACAAACACACCTACCTCCCGACACTACAACAAAGCAAAATAACACACATGAACACAACAAAACAAACACACACCTACCCTTCCTATAATCAGGGGGGCAAGCCCCCCTTGTGCCTCCCACACCCCCTCTACTTATATATACTAACTTTGAGGCCGCACTAAACACCGAAAGACAGAAAACTCACCACCATACATTCTACACCCCCCTTGTACAAATGCACATTACATACATACAAACACCACCACTCTCAACACTGACACACTCCCACTCTTACCTACCTATCATGGCCCACACCTAATACTCTGCAACACACTCACATACACACAAACCCTCCCCAAAAACCCTTAAAAAACATAGCACTTACCTAACTCGCCATCAGAACTGCAGGTTCGACATTCTGCAGTTTTGCACAACTGCAGATTTGACAATTTGGTCTCGAAATACTGAAATTCAACATTTGAAAGGGAACCTATATATATATATATATATATATATATATATATATATATATGTAGGTAGTGTTAAGGAGTTAGGCATTGTTATATGTGGCTTTTTTTATTTTGCTGTGAAAGTAAGGTAGACATGTTGGGCCAGTTTTTATCTTATCACACTACCAATGTAATGTCTATGAACTCCTTTCTACGCAGTACCAGACAGCTACTATGTACAGAAGGTACCCTAAGTACTTCACTTTCTGTTATTAGATCAGCCTATTATTCCACGTCATTTAGTGTATATATATATATATATATATATATATATGCAAAAATGGCATAGTTTAAATTTTCTGGTTGTACTGTTACACTTCTGCAATAAACTACCACATAATGAAAACTGGAGAAAAAAAAAACAGACTACAAAACTGCTTGCAGGTTGCAACTCTATTGCACAGTGTGTTTATATCAGTTGTCTGAAAGCCTTTGTGTCATGACCATCACCAGTAATTCTCAGCTGTGTTTTACAAAGGAACACAAATTCATTTGGCAGATAAGAGATGGCTGGCTGATATGTTCAGTTTGCCCTTATCACCAACTTACCAAGTAAAAAGTCAAACAATTATGCCATGAATGCACAGAGTAAAGGCTTTGAATAGACATGTGACTGAAATCAAGTGTATTATGCAATGGGAAAACCTCCCTGTACCCACAAACCTATTTATAATCACCTCAAACATCCCCCATGGTTGCAGAAAAGTCAAATGCCTTTTTTGTTATATAAAAAAACAGGCATTTGTCCTTTTCCTTCTTTTACAACCTTCAAAACCAGAAATAAACAAATCTATGCTATATTAACAACTCATTAATCCAGCTGATCTGCAAAGCCCTAGTATAATATCCACTAGACAGCACTGTGTTGATATTTTGTTGGTAATGGGATTGGATAACATTTTGTGTGAATGAATATGTTAATGTTCAAATTTATTTTTTATGCAAATTTGTGTTTTTCCACTGACACTGTTTTGTTCTGAAGCTCTGCCATGTGACACAGAACCGAACCCATAAAGAGCTCACACTGTACAAAAAGATGCATCTGTAAACATGTGTGGTGCCCTTTTACAATGTGTTGTGGCTTTTGAAATACAGAGATGTCCACACGACGATGATTGTATATTTGAAGTTTTTGATATTGAATATTGTTTATCTATTGTAGGAATCTCATTGTAAGTAGTTTTCAGAAGCACTGCATTTAGCTGTGTAAAAATGCAGAGGTACAGAATATGATGAGCTTTTAAGGTAAAACAGCAGGACTGAGGGGTATAAACTTATTTGAAAATGGTGTGGTGGAATCTCAGAGGTGCAGAGTGGTGATGATACCTGTTGTGGATTGTGAAGATTGGGGAAAGATGGGCGAAGGCTGCCAGCCTAGTCAAATAGAATTTGATACATAATTCTGTCGTTTGTATAAATAAATATGAAATACAGGCTTGTGTTTTTAAATGAAAGAAAACACTGTAAAATGTGAACTTCAAGATTGTTGCAACATTGCCATCTGCTGTAAGAAAAATCAAGCCAAGCATTTCAAATGTTCTTTGAAGTCACACATATCTAAAAAAAAGTGGTGCCCAAAGCATCTGGCTGAACACATTCTTTCTATTGTTTTAACTTAAGGAATAATTGTTAGAGTATACACGTGAAATGTCTTTTATTGTTGTAGTTTCCTGAGCAGGTGTTACATTGCTAAATAGTGCAGTTTGTGGCCTGGGAACTCCAGACTAAGTGTCAAAATGATGTAATGTGAATACTGGGAAAACCTAAGTGTCAAAATGATGTAAGTTGGGAGGGCCTTAACAGAGCTGTCTGTTAGTGTTTTAAAAACTATTGTTCAGTGAGAGACTGAAAGCATTTTTCTTGGACCATCAACCCCAGTACTGCTTATGCACTTTATGTATGCAAGTAGGATTATAGCACTGTTTTCTCTTAAGATTAGATAAAGATTAGAAAGTTAGATTAAGTGTTTTTCTTTGACATCAGACCTCACCTGTCCTACTGTATTATTTTAAGTTTCTGTGTGATTTCTGAACTCTTAGATATCTCTGTGGTGTAGTAATATTATCTTGTGTTTTAATTATTTATTATTAAATATTTCAAAAACCTTTACATGTGGCTGGTTTGTGTAGAGATAGGCTCTATAGTACATTGCATATTTATAGAAGTTATCGTAATAAGCCTTAAGACTGAATAGTCACATTGCCAATTGGATAATTATATTGCACAGTAATAATTGGACACCCTTTCAAGGGCCTTTGGGTAGCTGATAATTATTAAGCTGGTGGTGGCAGAAATTACTACCGTATAGTCTGGGTAAAGGGGCACAGCTGGAGAATCTGTGTCAGCCTTTCCCATAAGTGTCTGTGAAGTTGTATAAATACTTATCTCAAAGTGTATGTGGTGTGTCAGCTACCTGGGCAGGGACACGAAGCACTGGTTGGACAGAGAGGTTACTGGAGGTTAGCTTGCCAGCTAGGCTGAAATCTGGACCTTATAGCTGTGCCAGTTGGGAGTCTTATTGGGGACCTGGAGAGCAAGGGAGCAACCAGCCCCAGACTGACTGTGATCTCTGTGTGCACGTAAGGGAAATTGTACTTTACTGTGTGTATTAGGTATCCTTTCCTCTTCTAGGAGACAACCTCCCTGGTGTTAGTGGTGAGGATTTAGGCTCCTTGATCGGGGGTGGGAGGTTGGCATAATGGTCAAGGTATTTACCTTACAGGCACAAGGTGCAGGGTTTGATTCTCACATGGGATAATTGGCTAGGCTTAAAATGGCCCACAAGGGCACTTAGCCTAGTACTAATCTATGAACCTACAGACAGCATCTTCACTAAAGCAACAGCCTGCCTATTCCGCAATCAAAGCAAAGAACAGTATAACTTTCAAGTAATACACCATGATAAATATTACAAAAATCAGTTTACATGAGGTCAGAGACCCCCACACCTCTCTGTAGAGGAGAAGAGCTATTCTCCCATTGCAGTGATTATCCATGCGACGACTGTGTCCTGACCCAGCAATCAAGAGCAGTTTTCACTTTCTTTTATGATTTACCTGAGTTGGCTTAAATCTTATATCGTAGATCTCTGTAAAGCATTGGGATATCCTGACAATACACTCAGAACAGTCTGTCTGTAATAATGCACAAGATCTAACGGCCTTACTAAGGGGAACAAGTAATGTTTTAAAGTTAGGACAAACATTTCTATACAGACTTCCTGCATAAACTCTCAAAAATATAAAAACTGCATATGCTATGGAGAAAGAAAAGAAATTAGTAGATTTACCTGTAAAGTTGCATACTGGTCTGCATGCTTTTTCACCTATGTACCTGGTTAATCATGGTTACCCAAAAACTGCTCTGTATGGCTATTTATTTAGGTCCCTTAATGATCAATCTCTCCTAAATAAATTAGCTTACCAGTATTGCCACATGGGTTTCAGTAAAGATGAATGTTAGAAATTGCTGCCTAACTTCCACTGCAACTGCTTCATTCAGTGGTGTGTTAAAGATCGCTGGTCAGTACAGGTACAGAACTGCACCCACAAATGTATGCGCTCACAGATACATACTTATTGTTATGTAATTCCTTGCTAAAGACTGTTAATCCAAGACAATTGTTATGAAGAGAGAGAGCCGGCATCATTATAACAGCTGTCATCAGATTTAAAAGCACGAGAAATGAGCCCGGTGGTCAATTTGCATACAGCCCCAAGCACTGTACTCTCCTCATCCAGGAACTGCTGTTTTTCTAATGGGCATCTTTCTCAGAAAAAAAAAAAAAAAAAAAGAAAAACTCCTGTCACCAGTAACTGAGAAAACTCCCCAAGGAGATTCTGAATGGAAAGTGCATAGAGAAACAGAAATTACCTTAATGCAGGAAAACAACCAGAAAAATCCAAAGTATGGAGTGCACTTGAACCCTGTATGTGCCTCCTTCCAGTAATTTGTGGATGCAAATTAAAGCTCTACATTAAGTGCAGAGAAATTTGATTAGGAAAGCAATGGAATACAGGAGGGAAGTCTATGTTTACTTCATGTAAGCTACAGTTTCAAGTACCAAGCATTTGCATGCAGCTTAACTGAAACAGAAATACAGTGTGACCCTACGCTTCCCAGGGAGGTAGATTCTTCCATTTAAGCCCTAACACCTATTTACTGGCATGGTCCTTCTGTTTATAATACAGATAATCACTAATCTTACATCACTGCTGTCTACAGAGAAGTGTGTTGTACTATTGTGCAAAAAAAGCAGGAAGTATAATTTCATAAATATAACCAGCTTGTACCATAGGAAAGGCTAAGTAACAGAGTAATAGAATCTGCAGAATGCACTGAAACATCTAAGAAGGAAATATAAATACATATATATAGAGAGAGAGAGAGAGAGAGAGAGGGAGAGAGAGAGAATGCATCTGATTTCTGCTAATAAGCTACTGGGTTTCAAACAATTTCTTATCCTCCTGGTCACTGTATTTCCATGCCCTCTCTTGCTAAAGGGCACAGATGACATCTAAACAAACAGCAGCTTAACACTTTTTATGTTACTGTAGGGAAAAAATGAACTGTCAGCAGACTAATTCCTTTAGATTTGGTTACACTGCATATTGCTTATGGTGATGGCACTGTGACAGGGAATGAAATCAGAGATCCTGGCCCACCAGTAGTGAACTCAGACATTCATTCACAGACACCAAAGCCGATAATAAGTGTGTAAGCTGGGGTGCCTCTCCACTCAACACTCCCATTCTACAAGCTCAGGGAACCATATCCTAGACAGAAAAAAAAACAAAGTGATTTAATGAAAGATTAGAGTAAAGTAAGTTGAAAACTAAGAATACATGATTGGGGAGTGCAGACAGGAAAAACATCAAAAAAGAAAAGGCCAGGCTCAGGCCGCAGGACAGTTTTATTTATTTATTTTTTTTATTGAATGTGCACCAATACAAAATATCATGTGTCACAAAAATCAATGGTGTACTTTTCATCTGAACAGTAATAAAGTGTCTTCCTTCATTTACATCCACACTCTACAAGGATGTCACGTTTTGGCTTTAGACTTTTGGATGGGGTGCTAGCTGTCAGTGGCTTTTAGCTACAGCCTGTTTTTTCTTTGTATGCGTACTTATATCATCAGGATGAATAGAGTTTCTGGAAATAAACATCTCCTAGAAAGTAATTTTCTGGTGTTTCAAAAGAGCATCTGCTTGTCTCGAACAGCTGTGCACCAGGGTATCTCTCTGCATGCGTACTGATAGATTCTTGGCATACAACTGCTGTGAGGAGGGTAAAGTGTACATTGCTGCCAACTATTCAAGAGGCCTGTTTGCATTCTTTTTGTTTTATATAACTCAAGACACTTTCTGAAAGCAGTAGAGTGAACTGTTTAAGAAGCTGCCTTACAAAGCTGGATACTATGGCATGAATATCATTCAACTCCTCTTTAGTACAATAAAAGCTGGAGAAAGTCCCTTAAATCTGCTAGTAACAATGATATTCAAACATTTTCTTCTAAACTAGTTTAATTTGCTTGAACTGGTATGTTCATATCCAGAAACAGGATTAAACACAAAAGAAGCATGTCTCCTTAAAGCACTGGCAAATATGAAGGGAAAATGTAAAATATTATTTCTTAACTGATCCTTTTCAGCTATGATCTGGACTACAAGGCTGAAGATAAATGCATGTTACATATATAATTTAGAGGAAACAATTTAATTTAAATTAATTATAATTTAGTGGTGAGACAAAAGCAGAATACCTAGGGCAGACCCATAGGTAGCAAGCAAACACCATACAAACAGTAATAAGAGGTCAGGATCAAACACATGACTATACAGATTTAAAGGAGACTCGTTAAAATCCGTAATCTGATGCTGAACAATATTCACAGCCTAAGGACTATAGCACATTAGGAAATAGTAATAGTATTGGAAGTTTGATGAGTTTTGTAGGAAAAGCTTATGAGGAAGCATTAATTGTAATAGATTGCTGTACTAGTACTTTTCATGTATTTACTTATATAAACGTATCCTGTACATCTTGAAGCACATTAACACAGAAGCATCATACGAGTTTCTTCCAAAACAGGATTGTAACACAAGAGAGTCTTAGTCTCAAATGCATCAGGCAGTCCTGTAATATCTGACATACGCAGGCAATCTATGCAGGACACACACCTCTAATATCAGATGTACGCAGGCAATCTATGCAGGACACAGTCCTCTAATATCAGATGTATGCAGGCCATCTATGTAGGGCATAGTCCTCTAATATCAAATGCATGCAGGCCATCTTTGAAGGACATAGTCCTCTAATATCAGATAAATGCCGGCCAACTGTGTAGGACACAGACCTCTAATATCAGATGTACATAGGCCATCTATGTAGGATACAGTCCTCCAATATCAGATGTACACAGCTCATCTATGTAGGACACAGTCCTCTAATATCAGATGTATGCAGGCAATCTGTGCAGGACACAGTCCTCTAATATCAGATGTATGCAGGCAATCTGTGCAGGACACAGTCCAATAATATCAAATGCATGCAGGCCATCTTTGAAGAACATAGTCCTCTAATATCAGATATATGCAGGCCATCTGTGTAGGACACACTCCTCTAATATCAGATATACGTATGCCATCTGTGTAGGATACAGACCTCTAATATCAGATGTATGCAGACCATGTGTGTAGGATACAGCCCTTTTATATTAGATGTACGTAGGCTATCTCTATATGACACAGATCTCTAATATCAGATGTACACAGGCCATCTATGTAGGACACAGTCATCTAAATATTAGATGTATACAGGCCATCTGTGTATGACACATTCCTCTAATATCAGATGTATGCAGGCCATCTGTGTCAGATACAGTCCTTTAATATTAGATGTACATAGGCCATCTCTATAGGACACAGACCTCTAATATCAGATGTACACAGGCCATCTATGTAGGACATGGTCCTCTAATATCAGATGAATGCAGGCCATCTTTGAAGAACATAGTCCTCTAATATCAGATGCATGCAGGCCATGTTTATAGGACACAGACCTCTAGCATCTGATGTATGCAGGGCATCTATGTAGGACACAGTCCTCTAATATCAGATGTATGCATGCCTTCTATGTAGGACACAGTCCTCTGATATCAGACATATGCAGGTCATCCCTGTAGTTCATAGTTCTCTAATATCAAATGTATACAGGTCATTTCTGTAAGACACAGCCCTCTAGATGTACACAGGCCATCTCTGGAGGACACAGACCTCTAATATCAGATGTACACAGGCCATCTCCGTAGGATACAGTCCTCCAATATCAGATGTACTGTACACAGGCCATCCCTGCAGTTCACAGTCCTCTAACATCAGATGTATGCAGGCCATCTTTGCAGGACACAGTCCTCTAATATCAGATGTATGCAGGCCATCTCTGTAGAACATGGTCCTCTAATATCAGATGTATGCAGGCCATCTCTATAGGACATGTTCCTCTAATATCAGATGTATGCAGGCCATCTCTGTAGGACATGGTCCTCTAATATCAGATGTACGCAGGCCATCTCTGTAGGGCACAGTCCTCTAATTACAGATGCATGCAGGGCATTTCTGTAGTACACAGTCCTTTAATATTAGATGAATACAGTCCATTTCTAATTTCTAATATTAGTAGTATGCAGGTTATCTGTGTAGGACACAGTCTTCTAATATCAGATGTACATAGGCAATCTCGGTAGGACACAGTCCTCCAATATCAGATGTATTTAGGTTATCTCTGTAGGACATACCTTTTTAATTAAAGCCATATTTTTGGGGAACAGGTTGCAAACTGAAGCAGAAACTCCCCAAAGATACAAGATCAAACACTTTACACAGGGAAGAAATAATAAAAGAAATAGACTTTGCAGTGGATCATTCATACTCAGAAGTATATTTTTACAGTATCATTGAAGCTTGTTGTAGCATGGTTTACTGAATGTTGGCTGTATGAAAGAAACAGACTATTACTTCACTGAGCAGAGGCATTTTTCCTTAGAACCCAATGTGACATCAGGGGATGGAGTTTCTCTTTCCCCTTTGAAAGCTGATCATTGCTGGTCAAAGTGCAACTCAGTGACTCGCATCACTTTTACATAGGCAGATGCTACATAAAAGAAATACATATAGGTGAGCAAAGGGAGGTGAATGATCCAATATGGCTGTGCTGTGCCTTATTCAGTAGGCAAGTAATGCACAACATGTGCTGGTTCTATTCTTTTGTGCCATGGACAGGTCTAATACTTATCATGGACAGCAATGTTTATTAGTACAGGTTATGATGCCATGCCAATGGTTAATCTATACTGGAAAATAACCCTTTCCAGTGTCTGTCAGTACTCCATTCACCCGCTGACTTCCAGAACAGTGTTGTACAGTACAATTTATAACTCTCTGCATAGCTATTTGTCACTGGCACTAGTTTGTTCCTGACATATACAGATAGTCAGCACCAGGTGAAATTCCTCCTTATAAGAATCTTTGAGTATCAAAAGTTCCTACTACCTCCTTTTCCTCCCCCTTTATCAACTTCTATTATGTATGCTGATCCATGCACATACATATATATTTTTATTATTTATTTCTATGGGTCTGTTTTCAGTAAAGCCTGACTATTCATTTTTCAGCCAATGGACTCATATGTATAGGAATTATAACTTACCCCAATGTTGTGCAGCCTTGGAGCTGGCATATTAATCAAGGGTGTACAGGAAGCAATACTCCCTGTATAGAAGGAGGAAGATTGTGCACTTTTAAACTCGTTTAATGAACAGGACTTGAATAATTGTGTTTTACTAAAAATAGAGATGATGAAATATCCACTTCCAAGTTTGGAAGTAGGGATGAATTACAGAAAGCTATCAGAAAATATGTGTTCAGCTGTAGGAATTAACAGATCAGCCGTAAAATGATTTGCTAAATATTTAAGATGCAGAAGTAGTAGTACTTCCTGTGATGCTTATTCTTTTGAACGCCTTCTGCTGCATCAGGTATGCTCCTATTGATGATCTTTGTATTGTACTGTGGTAAATATGGTAATAATGCTAAAATTTAATTTATCATCCTTTATTATTCATTTACATCTGTCCTTTGTCCCTTGTTGTTAAGACATGGCCTTACTACTAATATATCTGCTCAAGGTATCTCAAGACACAAGATCGTCAGTAGGCTGATTTTAAATCCTGGCACTGGGGCTTGTGCAGTACCTATCCACTCCTGACATTACATCACCTAGTGGATCTCAACCTGAACAGAAACTGTCATTAGGACTCTGAGCAGGTGAAAAAACCTTGAGAGTGGTGTATATAATATCTAGTTTAACAGTCTGTCAACATAGCTAAAGGAAGAGACTGAGACAACAGACACTGACTGTTCAAGATCTTTACTACAAATGCCGCAAGATGACAAGAAGGAGCATGTGACAGGTATCCCATTCCCTTGTAAGGTTAATACCCTTTCCTTAAAGAGATATAACACATAATCTCTAATGTACATTTAATAACTTGTTTTTTTGATGGCAGTTATACTAAGCATTATAACTCCAGAACCTCATTTTGTAGAGACAGATGTTCTAGTAAGTAGATTTAGCAAAACCAGTGCTTGCTCTGTTTACCACGAAGTATAATAACTACTATAACATTTAGATAATGCTTTCAACAGGAGATATGCAATGCCTGCAGGGTGCCATGGAATCCCTGGAGCTTCTGAGATGGAACTCTTAGCACTTGTTGCTGTAATAACCGTACTAGCTACCTATCAAGTAGCACACCTCTTTTAAGGTAATTCTGATGGTCTGTTAGTATACAAAGGATTACACAGAGTTTTCACTGCCCACTGCTTGATACAGCTTTGCAGATCCCCTCTGATCCACCTGTAGTGTGTCGCTGCTGACATTGGTGGTTCATTTGGAGGCAGAAGGTTCCATTGTGTTTTTGAGTTCATATCCTGTGCAAGTCATTGTCCCTGTGGATCTGAGAATGATGGAACAATGAACATTTCAATAACATGATATAATTCTGCTTGTTTTAGCAAACATTCAAATTTACAAAGTGACTCCTGGATGGAGGATGCAATACTTGCTTTAAACGTTATTGCTTGATTGTTTTATTGCCAGGCACTGTGGAGGACATCCATCAATCAGGTGTGTACGTGAACTTTTCAAAGCCCAACTTTCTACTTTAGTGACCACTATTAACTGTAGTCATCGTTCCCTGAAATCTACAGTTATCGGTCTAATGCTTTAAAATAACACAGTCAAAACAATACTCATATGAGCATTGAAAGAACAAAATACAATCATAACGCCCTTTTTGACTTCAGCCTTAGTCGTCACCACTTACGTAACAACTCCTAATATCTCAAATCCTCTGACAAGTGAAGACACTTGTAATTCTGTCTTTCCCAAATGTTTTCAGTTTTTAAGTTATGTGTTCCTCTTCCCATTGTTTGCAGTTTTGGAGTTCTTATACATAACTTTTGGGCATCACTGCAGGGTGGGCAATTTCCTACATGTTACACAAGTCTGTAAATGAGCAGAGATGTTCTGTAGGTAAGTACTAGGCAATCAGTTTGCAGACCATTATATCCCTAGCCAAAAATCCCTTTTCAGAAGTTCCCACCAGCCTCAAGGAGGGCAATACAAGATTAACTGTGGGAGAATATGAGGCCGCCCATCCAGTTACCTGGGATTACCTTTTTTTCTTTTTTTTTTTTCATACCTTTATTGAATTATTTATTTATTTTGTTTTACATTTGTTTACTGGGGAGGTCCAACTGGACAGAGCTGTCAGTTTTCAGTGGAGACCCAGAGGGAAACTCTCCAGAACAATTGCTAACATACTACACACAAGATATTTATACATTCAGTTATAAAAATATAGCAGACAATAACATATGATTGCATAAGATATTTACATAAGCATAGAGATTTAGACATACAATTAAAAGTATAGCAGGTAGTAACATATGATGGTTGCTCATACAGTATGTTTAGAAGAGATAATCTTGAAGATGTACTGAAGATAAAACAAGAAAGGAAAAACTAAAAATGGAGGAGAATACAGACAACTTCATATGAGGTGCATTGACATTTTATGGGAAAGCTTTTCAACTTAGTTTAGGGGAGAGTTAGTGGGTATAGATGGGACAGTGGGGAGTAGGCGGCAGTGAGTTGGTGAGTAACGTGTGATAATATATAGTGCATCTGTTGGAGTTTTAAAGAGGAGGTTGGATAGTGGGTAGTGGCTAGGGGAAAGGAGTTAGAATATGTCAGCCAGGTGCTAGGCAGTTACAAGTAACGTGATAATATATGGTGCATCTCTGGGAGTTTTAAAGAGGAGGTTGGATAGTAGGTATGGAAAAGGAGTTAGAATATGTCAGTCAGGTGCTAGACAGTTACAAGTAATGTGTGGTAATATATAGTACATCTGTGGGAGTTTTAATGAGGTAGGATAGTGGGTAGGGGAAAGGAGTTAGAATATGTCAGCCACGTGCTAGGCAGTTGCATGTCCAGGAGTTGTTTAGGTTGGAAATAAGCTGTTTTTTGAAGATGGTTTTATTAAGTTGCACCCTGATTTGTAGTGGTAGGGAGTTCCAAGTCTTGGCAATGTTGCTAGAATACATGGCATCACCAGAGCTTTAATAGCTTTTGGAGATTGGGATTAGTGCCTTGTTAGTGGATCTAAGTTCTCGGTTATTGGAGTAGAGGATGATCAGGTCTTGTAAGGCTGGAGTTTTGTCAGGTTGGTACAGTATTTGGTGAGCTAGAAGAAGTTGGTTTACAGCTAAGGTGTTTGGGAGTTCCAGCCAATAAAGTGGTTTTAGGGCCTGACAGTGGTGGGTGCATAGGAAGAGTTTGTGGCAAATTTTGCTATTTTGTTGTAGCATACTGATAGTTTGTTTAAATTGCTCTTATTTAGATTAATTAGGCCTGGAGAAGCATACAGTAAGTTAGAGAGAAGATGGCTATGAGCTAGGGTAACTTTACTGTTGCTGGTTAGGACGTGTTTACATCTGTAAAGAGTACCTAGTTTTTTGTTGATTTTGGTTATTGTATGAGCTATGTGTTTGTAAAATTTCATATTATTGTCAATAATGAACCCTAGTAATTTGGTTCGTGTGACGGGGAGATAGGTGTATTATTTAATGCAGAAAGAGAGAATGGGGGAGTAGGTGCTGCTGCTTTCAAAGGATGGAAGAGCATAAGTTGGGTCTTTTTAGGATTTAGTATTAGCTGGGAGTTTGTTAGCCAGGTTTCGATGGATGTAAAGGCTTCTTGGGTCTTGATATGAAGTTGTTGGAGGGTGGGGGCAGAGCAGATTAAGGTGGAGTCATCAGCGTATTGAACCAGGTTTACTAGAGGGGTGGTTTTGTGAAGATTATTTGTAAATATAGTGAAAAGTAGGGGTCCTAGGATTGATCCTTGGGGTACTCCTAGTATTATAACTTGTGACATAGGCACATTTACATTTATATAAAAGTAATCAAACTGTATTAACAAGTTCACATTTACAAACATTATACTTCACATACAGTGCTACATACGATCATAGGAGGTTACTAGGCTAATGGCCCTGGGTCCCTTCCAAGCCTATCCAAGAGTTTGTCCCCAAACAGAAATCTCAATCAGCACCTGTCACCCCTGTCAGTGAGGGTACAGGAGGAATCTCTGGGACAAATTTGTAGTTTCTCATCCACTCATCAAGGCTGGACTTGAAGAGGGTCAGTGAGGTGCTCTGTTTGACATGTATGGAATGTCTATTTCAGAGATGGGGCAGGGTGTGGGAGACAAACCTGTCTCTCCAGCAGGTTTTGTTGATGTGGCATAGTAGATTCAAGCCTTTTGACTGGGTAGTGGGTGAGGAGTTGGAGTGAGACATACAAATATGGAGCATCTCTAGTAGGGCAGGGTCCGAGATTGCCTTGTAGGTGAGACACAGATCACCCCTGAGCAATCTGTACGATACCTAGTAGAGTGATAGTGATTTGAGCCTGTTAGCATAGGACAGGTGTTGGAGGCCATGGATTCTCTTTGTGAGGTATTATCATATCATATCATATAACCTAAGCAACATTACATAAATTATTCAATTCCTGCCTTTTTTAACAAGAAACATCTTTATTAAACCATCACTTAAGACATAGGCAATCATACATTTACATAAATGAAAACAATCCACATCAACACAATCCTAGTTGCAAGCATTTTGAATCACAAATCATACTGATGCACTCCCAGCTGCAAACATTATACATCAATTATAATCTACCTATACATTTTCAGTCAAACATTACACAGCTCATTTAAGTCTTGAGTTCTTTTAAACATCTTTCCCCCCTGTATGTATTGTTCCCACAATTCCCATTTTTTCCTATGTAGTTTGCTCCTACACTTTTCTAAAAATATCAGTTCTAGTTGTTTTATCTCTGTTATTATATTCACTACTTTTAGTATAGTTGTTTTTGATTTTGATTTCCATTTTCTAGTAATTGTTTTTTTGGCAGCCACCATAATTAGACACAGCAAGGTCTTACCATGTGTAGGCAATTCCGATTCTGTATCATAACTTAGAAAAATCATCTCCCTCATCACACCAATCTGCCCACCCAGCATCTCCGACAGTGCAGCCTGCAGGCATTCCTTAAAGTCCACCAACTCACCGCAGTCCTGGAAAATATATTCCCAATTACCTCTTTCTTCCCTGTCACACCACCAACATTTGCTGTCTACCTGAGGAAAAATTCTCTGGAGTCTACTTGGGGTATAAAAATATCTATGTAAACATTTCCAGGCAAAAATCTTAAATTGTCTAGATTTAGTTGCATATTTTGAAGACATACATGCATCCTCCCATTGTTTAGTTGTAAATTGCTTATCCATTCTCACTCTCTTCCCAATCTTTTCTAACATCCTCTGATTGATTCTTATAGTTATCATGCAATATATTATATACTCGACTAATTATTCATTTTTTAATGGCAACTTCCATTCTAGATTCTACTAAAAACTCACCAGTGCTGGTCTTTTATTTAGGGCTCTGCTATTTCTTTCTATTTGCCTATACTCTGATATCAGTCCTTGATGTAGATGGCAATCTCTAACGTGCAATCCAAATGAATTCTTAGCATCTCCCCATTCTATCATCTTTACCTCTATAATTCTTTGCTTCCAATATGTTGGTTCCTTTGCCAGTTTTCTCCAATAAATTCCAGCCCCTCTTGCTTATTGTCTATATTCCTAATTGCAGTCATTCCTATCGGCAGAATCTCCTTTCTCCATTCCTGTGATGGCTTAGCTCTTAGGATACTTTCTGCTACTTAATAGGCATAATATTCTGTATGATTATTATTATTCTCCTTAAAGACCTACATCCAAAATCCCAGTCTCTCCTTGTTTCTTGAGCTTCCCCCCTGTTTCATCATCATCATCCTTTTCCACTTTGAATTACAGTTTTCTGCTTGTGCTATGTATAGCAGCCTTAACTGTGTAGCTCTGAAATACCCCATCAAATAGGGTAATCCCAATCTGCTCTGTTCTACTGAAGAATCTGCTTATCCCACTTGACTCTTGCCATCTTCCCCTCCCAGATAAAGTCCTTCCGCTCTTTATTACTGCTATTCACAACTTGTCCTCCAGTTTATAATGTAGCTGACCTGTGTATAAGACTAATGGGACTAAAAATATTTTAACTGCTTGTATCTTACTATCCATATTAATATAACAAAGCTTCCATTTTTTCAGTTTTTGTATTATTTTTTTGTTTAGTCTCTTACCACATATCCTTAGCTGCCACACCAGAATCATTTTAATCCATACTCCTAAATACTTCATTTTATCATGTCCCCGTAAATATGGATATTGCTGAACCAATTCATACGTGGGTACATAATTTACAGCTATTGCCTTTCTTTTAGCTTCATTAATTTTGTTTCCTGAAAAGATTTGAAACTGTATCAAAATGTCCCACAACACTGAATGTCTCTTTCTGGTTTTGTCAGGTATAACATGATATCATCTGTAAATAGAGCTAGCTTTCTTGACTACCTACCATACCAATTATATCCTTGAATTTCTAAGTCCCTTATTTTCTTTGCCAATAGTTGTAAATATAATGCAAATAACAGAGGGGAAAGAGGACACCCCTGCCTGGTTCCACTGCTCATGCAGAAAGTAACAGAGAGGACTCCACCCACTTTAATTTTCACCTGCAATCCCTCATATATCCTTCAAATCAACATTATAATTTTTTTCGAGAAATGCAAATGCTTCCACTGCCCTGCTCATAAAGTCCCAGCTTACTCTGTCAAATGCTTTCTCTGCATCAAGACATACCAACAACAACAGTATTTTTTTATATTCTGCTTCCCTCTGGCTCATCAATGTTCTATTAATGTTGTCAAATGTTTGCCTCCCCTCTACAAAACCACATTGATCCATATCTATCAATTTTGGCATTACGTCTGTCATTCTTTTAGCCATTACAGACATAAACACCTTATAATCATGGTTTAGGACTGAAATGGGCATGCATGAAGCTAGAGCTGATGTATCTTTATCTTCTTTAGGTATTACAGCTACCACTTTCTTCCAGGATGTTGGCACTTTTCTTAAAATACTGTTAAACAAAACCTTCCAGATCTTTATCAGTTTCCCCCTAGATTTTAAACTTCCACAGGAATAACATCAATTCCTAGGGACTTTCCTGTAGACTGGTTGGTTATACATCACACTTTGTATCTCAATCCTCACCTATCTTAACTGTTAGTAGTTGAGTCTTTAACCTTGTCATATTAAATTCGTTCATAAACATTTCCATTTGTATCTTTTCTTGATGTCCATATTTCTCTGCTTTATACAGGCTTTCATAGAATTTCCAAAATACTTCTAATACCTCTACAGGATCTCTTGATACCTTCCTTGTTATAGGTGCTCTAAGCTTGGCAACACCCCTTTCTACACTCTGTTGCCTGAGTTGCTGTGCTAAAAGTTTTTGTGCTCTATTGTTATTATCAAAAAAAAAATTGCTTAACAGCAATTTTTCTAAACTCATGCATATTATCGAGGTAATCCCTTATTTTCTGCTTAGCATTCTGCACTTGATCCTCTTCTTGTTCTTTGAGATTTCCCCTATTCTGCAATGCTTTAACTTTTGTCAGTCCCTCTAAATAATTATTTTTGCTTCTTAATCATAGCCCACTTTCTTTTATTCCACCCTATTTTTAAACTCCACCTTAATTTTATTCCACTGCCTAGTTATGTTTTCAGAAGTAATTTCTATCTTCTTGAATAACGCCTGAATATTCTCCATTTCCCTTTCTTTAAATTCCACTCTTTTCAACAGATAAGCAGGAAAGTGCCAGTGTCTCATTTTTATTTCATTACCCTGTGTTTTTTTTTTTATTATTGGTGTATGATCTGAAATAATTATTGGGTGTGTATCAAGACCTTCAATTAAAACACATGTTCCAGTGAAAAGTAAATTCTGTCAAGCCTAGCCAAATTTTTATATCTTGGTGAATAATATGTAAATTTACCCTGATCTCCTATTACTGAATTCACATCTTCCATGCAAGATATTGTTAGAAATGTCTTCAAAAATCTACCCTACTTTCCCTTCTAGGCCCACTAGACACATCTTCAATGTTGCAAATCAAATTCCACTCCCCACCTATAAGTGATATTCCTTGCTGAAAACTGATTATTTCTTCCTGAATTTTCTTAAGCTCCATTATAGAAGTTTTAGGTGGACTATAAATTCATGCCAGTGTAATCCTCTTCCCTTGCCAGTAGCCCCTCAGCACTACAAATCTGCCATTATCTTTTTGTCCTCTTCTAGCACTATTGGAGTTCCTCTTGCAAGTAATATAAGTACTCCTCTTTTCCTCTGTCCCAGATATTCCACTGAATAACCATCCTGAAAACCTTTCTTTATCAAATGCACATGTTCAGTTCTTTCCAAGTGTGCCTCCTGTAACATAGCTGTTTGCACTCTACATTTTTTAATATAGCTCTTATTTGTATTTATTTGTGAGACCATTAACATTTAGACATTACAGAAAGCATCACTGTATTAAAAAGTTATTATTCCCACCTTTTATGTATAATACCTTTTTTGTTAAATGTCTAGTTGCAGCTTTTATGTTACATGCATACACTGGCAAGTTGAACTTTTACATAATTGTTTCTTGTCATATCCATTTGAGCCTACGTCATATCTTACAAAACTTTTTGTTTTACTGAAATCCCTCAAAAAAAAAAAAAAAAACAGACCCTCAAACCCCCCCTAAAACCAATTAAATTAGTACTAACACACAAAACTAAGTACATCATCAAATATTGAAGTTTTACCCTCATAATAAGAACAAATGTCTCATACTGACAGCCACACACACACACTTGAATTAATCTAAAAGAAAGGCTATCCATGCTAAGATGCATGGCACAGCCTGTGCTTCTACTAAGTGTTAACTGGTTTTGTCTTATCTTTATAGCTCTCCTAGCTGAGAAAACCCCTGAATACTTTCAGAGAACATTATCTCCTAGCCAGTTTCTCTTTTCTTTTTTCCCCAACCAATCACTCTCCACCAAACTGTAACCAATTTCTCTTTATCAGACAGTCTCCATGGAGACTTGATAAACAGACAGTCAATTTCGCTTTATCAGACTATTTCCATGGAGACATGAGGGCCAGATACAAAACTGCTACTAAGCATACATTCATTTGCTAGAAAAAAGCCTTTTAATATTCAATATTCTCTTTCATTTACTTGCTTTCTTTTAAAACTTGTTACTAAATCAATCAAAGGTCCTTAATCCAGTCACTCCCCCATGCAAAAATGAGAAAAAGCACATTAATTTTTCTTTTGTCATGCTCTTTTAACCAGAATTTTTATACATTGCAGTGCTTACATTTCTTAAAACTGAACAAGAAGAAAGAGAGAATGGAGAAAATAAAAAATAAATAAACAGCAAGATCTATTTACAATCCCTGTTACACTTAAAAATAACTGAGAAAACGTTACTTTATAGTATGCAAAGAAAAACATACACAACAAAATAGTACTATTAAAAAAAATGTTTTCTTTACTTACAGTTAACTTTCTCCCCTCTCTTCTCCCCAAAGCATTGTTCTGAACATTAATGATAAGAAGTAGGGCATATACTTTAGAGTCCCCCACAAGTCCAACAAATTCTGAAAAAGTCCAATATTTCCAGATTTTCTTGTTCTGTCATATTTCACAAATATAATTATTGCATTGTAATCTCACATTAAATTATTGGTTTTATTCCTGTTCATCTCCATCTCTCAAATCCCGTCTCTACTTAATTTCCAATGTACCCTCAATTCTTCTAGTCAACTTTCAGGCTCCCTTACCTTCTCTCCAACATTTTCTGTTGAAAACGTGGAAAAGGTTTTACAGGTACAGTCTGTCTGTGGTCTTTTTACCAGAAGAACAAGAAGCAGGCTCTCCTTCTGTTTCACAACTCACTTTCTGTTGGACAAACTTTTGTATTTCCTTCTTAGCATGTACTTCATCAAAAAAATGATTTTGTCCCTCCAGGGAAGAATACTTTGAAGACAGTTGAGTACAGTTTGAATCTCACACTTGCACCTCAACATTCTTGAATATTGGAATTGAAAAATTATTTAAAATGAATGATTGCAGTCTTGTCTTACTTACTGATGCTGCCAACTGCAGCTTCTGTGTTGGTGCCTATTAATTAAATGCAGATGTCTGTTAGATGTGTTAAATGCTGAATGCTGCATGCGTTGTAGAATAAAAGTCTGGTTAGTGCAGACTATAACCTTTTCACCAATATATTAGTATCTTTCTTGCACAGAACTAAATAACGTGTCTATATAACAGACACGTACGATGCTGTACTGTTTACAGCTTTAATGTCTTCAGATTTGCTTTTCATACAGCATGAAAGATGTTCTCAATTAGCATATCTAACAAGTAATTGGATCAGATTTCACATATATACATTCTTCTGAAAGCCGTATTTTGGGAACTCTCATAGTCATTACTTTGGTATTTTATTAAACTTTTAGGGAGTCTTTCCTGTTTGAGAATGTTTCTGTATGAAAGCAGTCTTTTGATATCCCCTGCACTTGATGTCATGCAGTCTGTTAATAAGCTCCTTTGTGTTTGTTTTTCAAGGTGAATTATGTAACAGTCTAGGATGTCTGCTGATTCTTGCACCTGGGTCCTTATCTGTTTCCCTTGAAGCTTGTTACACACAACTGAATGCCTCTTTTAGGAGTTATTCTTATCAGCCTTTTTCTCAAGCTGTACCAGAACCAGAACATTCATGTTACATTACAGATGAATGCCTTTTGTTTATTTGTTTTTAGCTGAGAACAGTTTAACCCTTTATATTTATTTATTTATTTACATTGTTTACTGGGAAAGTCCGACTGGGCCAGAAAATCATTTTCAGCAGAGGCCCAGGGAGAAAAGCTCCACAGAAATGCAAACACTATACAATAATTAGATAGTACAGCAGCATACATACAGTAAGATGCAAAATGCATATCTTTTAGTTAGTCTATACAAAGTAGTATTCCATACAATTTTCTAGTAGATCCAGGTTCAAAAAGAAAAATACAAGCATTTCAGTGAAGATCACTATGAGAAAAAATAAAGTTAGTAGTGTGTACATATTAAATAATAGCTATGACCAAATGACATTTCCTTGATATATATTTATTTTTGAGTAGTAATGAACACTGAGGAGAGGGAGAAAATGAGATAAGGAGTGGACAGTGTATTGAGAGAGTTATATATATCTTGTCAGTCATGCTAGCAAACAGAAAAGTATGCATCTAACTGACTATATTACTGCTACATATATTATAGCAACAGAGTGTATATGCATCTAACTAGCAAATAGAAATATATCCATTTATAAATCTCTAAATATATTTATTTATTTACTTATTTTACATTTGTTAACCGGGGGTGTCTGACTGAGCTGAAAAGGCCCTTTTTCAGCAGAGGCCCGGGGAGAAAAGCTCCACATAGAAAAAATACAGATACATTTAGTTATTTAGAGATGATCAGTATACACACAAATTACAAAAGACATGTTTTTACAGTGGTATGCAGCACATCAACAGTTACAGTGCAGAGAACAAACAAAAAAATATTAATTTAAAAATAAAGATAATTAATAGATTTGTGGTGTACAGCTGAAATTTGGAACATAGGTAGAATACATACATAGTACACAGGTACAGTGCATACATTGAAGATTAGCCAGTGTTTGTGAGTAAGACTGAAAACTATTATCAAGTACTCTAGGTTTAGTATGTGCACCTTATCTGCTTTCACTAGCCTGGGGAGCAATCATGGCACTGCCAACTTTGCTTGAGATGTTGTGTGATGAGGTCTTTAAAGGAGGCTTTGGATGATGTGTTTTGAATGCTAGTGGGGACAGATTTCCATTTTTTTAGCCACTGAATTACTATATAGTGCATCTCCAAAGCTATTGTATATGTTGATGACTTCTAGTAGTAGTTTGCTTGATGATCTAAGAGGCCTTTTGGCTGAATAAGTTGTACTAGGTTTTTGAGGGCAGGAAACTTATTGGGGAGGTAATAGATTGAATGACAGAGGCAGAGCTGATTGTAGGTTAGGCAGTTCAAGCCAGTGGAGCTGTCTCAAAGCAGTACAGTGATGAGTTCTATATGAGCAATTTGCAGTAAAGCATGCAATTCTGTTATAGCAGGCTTCCATTTTGTTTAGTTCAGTTTTGTTGAGATTAGTCAGAATGGGAGATGCATAGAATAGGGTGGATAGAAGTTGGAAGCGAGCAATGGCTGATCTTGTGTTGTTGATAAGAAATGGTTTGGTACTGTAGAGTGAGCCCAGTTTGGCATGTACATTTTTAATAGTTAAGTTGAGATGACTATCAGATTTTAGGTGAGAGTCTATGGTTATTCCCAATAGCTTAGTCTGTGCCACTGGAGCGATTGGAGTAGCATTTGTGGAGTAGATAGTGAATTGACTGTTATCAGTGTTTTTGTTAGAACTGGTTATAATCATAAGCTTAGTTTTCTTTGGA
Organism: Protopterus annectens; assembly: GCF_019279795.1. NCBI lineage: Eukaryota > Metazoa > Chordata > Ceratodontiformes > Protopteridae > Protopterus > Protopterus annectens. Next base: position 740,149,119 of record NC_056730.1, on the reverse strand, counting down.
TTGAGGATAAGTTGGGCTTTGGTAAGGTAGTTTTCAACATCAGAGAATGCTAGCGGAGTTGTGTGCAGGAGGGTGGGAATGTTTTGTGCAGCACAGATTAAGGTGGTGTCATCTGCATACTGAATGATAGATGCATGCTGTGTGGAGGTATGGAGGTCATTTGTGAAGATTGTGAATAGTAATGGTCCTAAGATAGAACCCTGTGGGACTCCTGTAGTTATGGGCAGCTGAGGGGAGAGAGAGAATTTTCCCATTTCACAGCTTGGTACCTGTCAGTTAAGTAGCTTTGGAACCAGGTAAAAGTGGAATTTGATAGGTGATATTGGTTTAGTTTGTATAGCAGGATTTGGTGCGAGACTGTGTCAAATGCTTTGGACATATCCAAAAAAAGAGTTGACACCTGCAGGGCTTCATTTTTGAGATGGTTTACTGTGTCTGTGAAGCAGAGGAGGGCTGTAGTGGTACTATGGGCAGGTCTGAAACTATGCTGAGTAGATAACAGGATGTTGCTGTCTAGGAGATATTTTAGCATCTGGGTATGGATGCATTTTTCTAGGATTTTGGCCAGGGGGGAGAGTAAAGCAATGGGTCTGTAGTTATTAAGTTCAGTGGAGGTCCCGCCTTTATGTATGTGTGTAACATAGGATATTTTCCAGAGTTTGGGCACATAGTTTTCAACAACTGATCTGTTTATGAGAGTGGAGATTGGGATAGCAACAGCATCTGCTGTGAGTTTCAAGAAATAGCTGGGGAGTAGGTCGGCTGCTGTTGATGAGGTTTATTAGTTTAGAGAGCATGCTTTTGATTGAAGTGGTGGAAACTGTTTTGAGGGTAAAGCTTGTATTAGTGTTATTTGTGTTGGGGAGATAGTGAGGAAGGAACTTTCCTGTGATACTAAGGATAGAATTGAGTTCACAAAGTGGGAGTTGAATTGTGTTTCAATGGGAAATTTAGTGTCAGGGGTGGTTGGTTTGGGGTAGCCTTTTGGGTGAGTTTTAGTAGCTGGTTTACATTTTTCCAAAATTTTTTGGGGTTGTGTTGGTATTTAGTTTGTAATGTTGTGTAGTAGGATTTTTTGTCCAGCCTAATGCATTTTTTTGCACGGTTGCGCAGTTCTTGTTACTTAGTTAGGCTTTGTGTTTCTTTGTTTTTTTTATAGTAAAGCCAGGCAGTGTCTCTGGACTTGAGGATTTGTTTGGTTTCTTTACTGAGCCAGGGGTTTGTAGAGGTTCTAACCTTGACTTTGCGCAATGGAGCGACAGTGTCTAGGTGTTGTAGAAATGTTTTGTTGAAATATGCTACAGCCTGGTCAAGTGGGAGGGTTTCTTGGGGGGTCCAGTCACAGTTACAGAGTAAAGTCTTTTGGACATCAGGAGATAATTTTTTTATGTTTCTAGTGGATATATAGTTAGTGGTTTTGCATATGCTTGTTCTACTATGTATAAAGTATATAATGTTGTGGTCACTTAAGGTGTCTGGGAGATTGCCTGCGTGGGGGTACAATGTGGGGTTGTTAGTTAGACCCCAGTCAAGGATGGATTCCCTTTCAGATTTTTTATCACATCCAGCTGGAATTTGGACTAGCTGCTGGTAGTCATGTAGATTTATTAGATTACTTGGAGGTTCTGATATGCAGGTGAATCAATCTAGGTTGAAATCCCCCAGAATAAGGGTTTCTTGTGAGTATGTGGAAGAACACCAGGATAAGAAGTCTTCAAGGCTAGCAGGTATATTACCAGGTGGAATATAGATCACAATTGTGGTGATGACCTTTTTAGGGTGAAGTTGAAGTTGTGAGATAAGTATGTCCCAGTTATTGGGGGAGGGGTAGGAGTTTGGTAATTGATGTACAGTTAAGTTGGTCTTATACAGTAATGCAGTTCCACTCCTTTACGAAGTGGTCTGTCTTGTCTAATGATATGGTAGGGGGTAGGGAGAACTTCTGAGTTAGCTATGTTTTTATTTAGCCAGGTTTCTGTTAAAGCAACTATGTCTGGGGAGTAGTGTGATATTGTGGTCTGGAGTTCAGGTATTTTATTTTTGATACTTCTAATATTAATATTTAGCATTAAAAGATGGTTGGTTTTGCTGCTAATGTTGATTTGCCCAGGGATGAAGACAGTGGGGGTGTTATGTTCTGACATTTGTGTTGGAACAGTTTGTGTTGGACATGATGGATTTGGGCCTGGGTTGGGGTGGATATCCCCACTTATGGTGAGCCTGGTGTTAAAATGGTGATACAGATGTTGGAGTTTGGTGAGGAGTGTGAGAAAGTATTGTGTTTATTGCAGTATGAATGAGAGCATATGTGTTTAGTTCCGCATTGGTCCATTATGTAGTTCCTGAACAATTGTGGGCAGATATTATTATAATGTGCGGTGTCTGTATACTAGAGCGCATAATGTAGTGTTGTGCTACTATGTTTAGGGATATTGCTAGAGTGATAACTTGTGGTGTTATAAAGAATTATGAGAAGACAGACTAGACTTAGTTGTTTGATATTCATGGTTATAAAGTTTAAGTTGGTTCTAGGTGGGGGTCTGAATAGGAATTATAGGGTTCACTATATGTGGATGGGTAAGTAGTGTGGGTGATGTAAAAAATGCCTAGTGGAAATGAGGGCGATTGGGAGTATTTAGTGTGGAGCAAGTTGGTGTGGTATAATGTGATCTGACCTGAGGAGCTGTGATTGGTGGAGGTGATTTGAGGGTGAGCTGTGGGTGTGGCTGTGATTACTATAAATGCAGAGGAGTGGGGGTGGGAGGGAATGGGGGCAAGGAAGGGGAGCAGGGAGAGCCTGAGCATTAGCGAGGGTGAACGGAGCGGGGCAGAGCCCACCAAGACAAGAGTAAAAAGTAAGTATTACTTTACAAATCTGAACACTTTAAACAAATTCCTGAGGTCTAATGGCTTTCCAGCAAGCAGAATGCAATTGCTGAAGAACACTTGTGTCCTGGTGGGAGACTAGAAATTTAAAGATGGCTCCATTCCCTCTGTTTTGTTTTAAAAAACTGATATGCATTCTTTGGTATTATGATTTATGTGAAACACATTAGGAAACAAAACCTTTAGTTTTCTTTTGATGCAACACAGTTTTACATTGTCAACACAATGATAAAAATGTTTTACAAGTCATGAGCTGCATTTTGCAATTGCTGAATATGTCTCTATACAGTGATGCTTTATACAGTGATTTATTGACAATGCTTATGGATATTACTGCAAAGGCATTGCAAGCTTTGACTTGTTATTATAGATACAAATAAATTGAGGAGCAGTTTCTGTGAACAGTTTAAAACCTGATTGCAAAATTGTCCATTTACACAGACAGAAAACATGGTTTATACACTGAAGAATGTTGTTTACATATTAAACCATTTACTGTACAGCATACACTTGTTTATACAGAATGTTTTTGTATTTGTACATATATGGGCTGTAATGTACACTCATTCTAGTTTACAAACTTAGTCTTAAACTGAAGCCTGTGAATTAAACATTACTGAAACATTAAAATATATTTCTGGTATGTTTTTTTTACTACTGTATATGTTGATGGCACCCTAAGCAATTAATGACAGTAAAAAAAGCATCATTGTCTTTTAATAATCATTAACACAGACTAAAGAGTTTTTTTCTTGTACCTTTATTTTAGTCCCTTCTGCAACACTGTTTACACATTCAGTGTAGAATTGTCCTTCCCCCTGTAGTATGCAGCATTTTATTTGCTTCATGCTGTGATAATTGAATGTATGTCTGTCCTCTGGCAGTTAGGGACCTGCATAATTTATTTTAACTGCATAGTATGGCACATTTACTGACTGTAGTTGGTGTAACTGAAGAGTTTTACTTTTAGCATTTACCTGCAAACAGATTATTAATTACTTATATGCACAATTGTGCCATTTTATTACAATTACCAAACTGGGTTTCTGTACACTCTCTTGCTTTTTGCTTACTGCTAAACATGAATACTTAACAATTATGTTTTAGTAACAATAATGTTTTAGAAAAACGTAAGCCAACCTGGCCTGGCAACCAGTCTTGTTTTTTGACTTTGGAAATTTTAGTACCACTAACATTTTATCTTTCCAATATTTTTTGTAACTACCCATTTTAGCCAGGGAAGATCCAAGCTCACATAAAACCAAATTTTTTACTTTTTTCTCTATCTGCACATTCGAGACATTGTAAACCATAATATATTTCTTAACTTCTTTAGGACTCTTTTTTTTACCTTCAGTCATTTATTAATACACTTGCAACTTGATATTAGAATGCAGTTGAAAAGTATTATGTACTCAGTACAACCTTACATTACTAACATTGCTTTTAAATACTGTTTGTTAATGCTATTATACAATTCCAAAATATTTTAAGAAACAAAAGAGATATTAACTTAACTAACACATGCTTGAAACAGATATATTTACATTATTTACATTCACTGTTGTCTGCCTTTTGCTCTTGTGCATTTTAAACAGATGCACTTTAGGTGAAAAGAAAATACATGCATGTCAGTCTTGTGGTCTCATGTCTTTACTGCTTTTAATTACTCTCATTTGATTTCCATGGCCTGGAACTGTTCTGTTATTTGAAATGATGATTTTACATTACTGTTTAACTGGCAGGTGTCTTGCTTTAACTGAATAAAAGTTGCATTAGATGTTGCTGTGTATGCTAACCATTTTCTAAATGTAGAGTAGAATGTCATAAATTATTTTTATTAGTGTAGCTAACTGCTATTCAGTAATTCTTTACTAACTAGGTTCTTGTTGTATTGTGATTCCGAATGGGCTGTCTGATATTTCTCAGTATTCTGTTCTGCCGACTAAAGCTCTTATGCACTTTTGAAAAACTGTTTTCATATGTTGTCTAAACTTTCTGAACTCACTCTGTTTGTTTCTTAGAAGTTTATTAAATATATCTGTCAGTTCACCATTAAACTCATCTCTGCCCTTATCTGTTTTGTACTGTGCAGTAACTTTATTACACTTTTGTCTAACAAGATTTTCAGGAGATTCTGTCAATAACTGATATGACTGCTGTTGCAACTCTGAAATTAATATTTTACATGTGGTGACAGGACATAATGCAAGCGCATGACCCTTATCTAGTTGTTTACCATTAACAATGGTCTGAACTGTACTTTTATGACATTGCACACAGAAAGCAGTTTCATATGTCTTGCACAATAAATATTTACTGTCATTCCAATCATGTTTCTGTTTAAGATACCAGTAAAACATAATCCATTTACATATTTCCTGACTGTCAACTTGCCCTAATAACGTTTTACATTTGCTAATATGCTGTTTATACAACTTCTGTACTATGTTTAAAATTGGCACAATAATAGTAATACTGTGTTTACTACCATTTTTATGAGCCTGATTTATGGCATTCAAGCTGTCATGTAACAATAAAAATTTTCTTATCAAAGTCCACAGATAACTTCAGGTAGTCAACTCTGATCACCGTAGATAGGTGGAAAACTTCTGTACTTACTTGAAAAGCTGGTGAAATGAATCTGGCAGTTGCAAATTTGAATCTGAAGTCTCACCAACCTTGAGAAGTTATGGCACTGCTTACTTCCTGCATGGCAGTCCTAGTCTGAATTTAGATCTCTGGGTAACTTTACTGCTGCAAACTGTGGAAACTGAAATGCTTCTATTCAGGACTCAATCATGTACATAAATGTTAGTTACTGTGCTTTTACTGAAGTGATCTTATACAAGGCACAAGGCACCAATTCCCCCTGTGTTCGAATGCAGGCAGGGCTTGCCATTGAAACGTTAATTGCAAATGTGCAAATGTCTGTGCTAAATGCTGCATTGCCTTGTAAAAACAAAGTCTCAGCAGTATATATCTTTCTTGGGCAGAACTAAATAACTTGTATATATAACAGATGACACATACAATACTATACAGTTTACAGCTTTAATGTCTTCAGATTTGCTCTTCATACAGCATGAAAGATGTTCTCCGTTATGCAGCTCTCACAAGAAACTCAGATCAGATCTCACATATATACATTCTTATAAAAGCAGTCTTTTGGGAACTCTCAAAGTAATTACTTTGGTATTTTATTAAACTTTTACAGAGTCTTTCCTATTTGACAATGTTTCTGTATGAAAGCAGTCTTTCGATATCCCCTGCACTTGATATCATGCAGTCTGTTAATAAGCTCCTTTGTGTTCTGTTTCAAGGTGAATTATGTACCAGTCCAGGAAGTCTGTTGATTCTTGCACCTGGGTTCTTATCTGTTTCCCTTGAAGCTTGTTACACACAACTGAATGCCTCTTTTAGGAGTCATTCTTATCAGCCTTTTTCTCAAGCTGTACCAGAGCCGGAACATTCATGTTACATTACAGATGTATGCTTTTTATTTATTTGATTTTTAGCTGAGAACAGTTTAACCCTTTAATACACGTATGCTAGCAAACAGAAATGTATACATCTAACTGACTATATCATTCCTACATATATTATAGCAACAGAAGTGTATACACATCTAACTAGCAAACAGAAGTACATGCATTTATAAATCTTTACATATATATCTAATAGGAATGAATTTACTCCTCTTCTGCCTGGTGTACAATGAGTAATCATTCTACAAACACTCTGCTGTCTCCCACTTTTAGTATTTTATCCTTCTATCACAGTTTTGTCAGAATCAACTCCTTCTGCTGGTAGGATTGCATTTTACTATTAAAGGTCTAGGTTGCTTTCTCAGAGCCGGGTTTGGAGCATACATACAATGTGCCCTTTCAACTAAAAACTCCTATTGCGGAATTCCAGTCCAGTTGTTTATTTGTGCTTTCATAAAATTAATGCAGTCTGTTCCTTCCAGATTCTCTGGTATAACTGAAAATCTATGGTTTTTCCTAGGTGCTCTGTCCTCTAATTCTATTATTTTTTTGAAACATCTCTTCCTGAGTGGTCTCATATTTAGCCAGCCTTTTCTTCATTTCAACCTCTGATTTTTTGCAGCTTTATCACATCATCTGAATATCTGTTTAAATCTCCTTCCATTTTCCAGCCATTTCTTGTTTGTGCTGATATACTCCATCAGTGTTTCATTTAATTTAACCAGGTCTGTGTGCAGTTGTCTTACATCTTCCTGTAGGTTACTGTAAATCATGTTTGGAGGTTGCATTGTTTTTTTCTGAATAGCTGCAGAACTTTCCCCAGTCAGTGTTTCTTTCCTACTTTTTGTAACTGATTTTTTTTCCAGGTGCTCTGTATTTGTTTTTTCCTGGCATCCAGGCAGTACACTTACCAGTCAGTTACTGAAATTTACACATAAACACAAAAGTCTACTGGGCTTCTCTGCTGAGTTTCTGTTTTCACACTGGGAGATCTAGAGTCAAACTGTTACTCAATGGGCAGCCATCTTGGATGATTACCTGGGATTACCTTGAAGGTGGCAAGTATGCTACTCTGTTTGACAATGGGGTAGAAGTCTATCATACTGATGCGCCTTATTTATCTGCAGATTAAGGTTTAATTCCTTTAACCAGATAGATATTTTAGGTATCACTTGTTCTGTGAAGAAATAAAAGGTAAAAGAGTATTGGATCTTTCATGATTTGAAAGTTTACACCCAGATCTCAGTGGAGGAGTCTGTAAAAGACTGAGTACAGAGACAGGGATGCTGGTCTGTTCTGATAACTAAGATTTTTAAAGCCACTGGACTTGTTAGTTATGAATGTGGTCTCTCAACCTGAGTGATATGTTTTCATACCTCTCCATCTCTTAGAGCAAGAATGCTGGACAAAGCCAAATATAAAAGTGGGACAAAGGGCCAAAATAGGAACACTTTTTAAATATTTCTCTTACAAACTTAGAAAGTTGATAAATTTTTGAGGGGTATGAAGTCTGAAACTCAAATGTTTGTCATTACATTCTAACTTCAACCTTTGTCAGTAATTTGCCAGAAAAACACCATTTTATGAAAAACAGACCAAAAATATGAGGCAAAAATCTAGACATAATGCGAAAACCTGTACAGTTGAGAGGTATGGTAAGAAATACATGCCAGAAAGTGCATTATATTAAGTAATAAGTCTGATAAGACATGAGTAAAGGGGAATTAAGACTTCTCTGCATTTAGTGGAGATGCCTTTTGAAATTAGATGAGCTAGATAGAAGGCTTTCTGAATTACTGCAGAGACACAATGGTTAAATAATAAAGAATTATTAACAAGAGTGCCTAGATCCTTTACAACAGTGTTTAACTGGAGGGACATGCCACCTAGATGGGATGTGAAAATATTTTGTTTATCAAAGTGAAAGATGCTACATTTTTTGTGTTTAATTTGAGAATATTATTCTCACATAGCATTTGTTAACATGGCCTGTCCCATGTTGGGGCAATTGTGAATCAGCGAAAAATTAACAACTCCCAATTTAACAGTTATCTGCAAACTTAGATAACTGTAGGCTGTGAGTGTTAGCCTGAAGGTCTGATGCTAAATAGGAGGGGGCCCAATACTGAGTCTTGTGGTACACTACTGGTAACTTTTTTTTGCTTTCAGTAGTGGCATCTGAGAGTCTAACTACATGGTTTCTGCCAACCAACTAGATATCCACCACACAGCATAAGGATTTATAGTTTGATTTACAATTCTAGCAATAATGCTTGTATGGGGAATAGTGTCAAGGGCCTTGCTCAGATCCACATACACTGCATGTACTGCACAACTGCTAACCAGTGCTTCAGTCACTTTTTCAAAGAAATAAATGAGGTTAAGGAGGCAGGCTCTTCCTTTGACAAAGCCAAACTGATGAGAGTTCATGGTTAAGAGTTTTTAATGTTCAGATTAATGAAGTCTGAGACAATATTCCACATAGCTTTACATATGAGGGTAATCAGACTAATAGGTATATAGCTACCAGAGTCAATTGTTGAGCCACTCTTAGATAATGGCATTGGAATGTCTGTCTTCTAGGCTTCAGGAATGTAACCAGTGGAGAGATTTAAATTTAAAATATTAAGTAGGGGTTTAGCTAGACCATAGTTGGAACTGATAATCAGAAAGCCTGGTGTATTATCAGAGTCCATAGATAAAATGTTTTTAGCTACTGAAATGGCTGAGAGAACTTGTCCCACAGTAAGTAAAAGAGGTAGCTGGGATTGTGGAATCTGTGGAATACATATAATTTTGGATGGAATAAGATTTGAACTAAATTTGTCAGGTAGGATGTTAGCTACTTCCACTTTTAAGTCCATACTCAGCTTTGAGCTTTATAATCATTCCCTTAAGTTCTTCACTAGTTTGCTTAAGTGTGCTGCTAAGGGAGACAGAATGAGACTTCTTATAAGCTTTAAGCAGTTTCTTTTTAATGTATAATTTATTTACATGGGCATTCTACCACAGAAGTTTATTCTTAAATTTTTTGTTGTACTTGGTGTTGATAGAGCTACCTTAAGAATACAACTATTTAAGTGGGAGTAGAAGTTAGAGGCATATGTAGCAGCTTTAGCAATGGGATCCATTGCAGGAGCATTGTAGTGGAACGTATCTATTTAGGTAACTAGAGAAGGTTTGCTTTTTACAGGTCCTGAAAAACAGAGATATTTATGGAGGGGGAAGTACTACCTACTTTAAAGAAAAAGGTCAGTAATTTATAGTCCCATTTAGTAAGGCAAGATTATACATGTAGAGATGTAAAAGAAGTGGTCATATTCGTGAGGACTAGATCAGGTATATTGGGAATCACAATAGGATGGCTAACTATTTTTAAAATACAGTTAGAATTTATAATGTCAGAGAAGCATTTAGCATGCTGAAGATTGGCAGTGTAGGGCAGCCTGTGCATTGATTGATAGCTGAAGTCCTCCGGTAGAAAGATATGGGTTTAATGAGGATTTTTGGCTAATGTCTTAATACATCTATAGTGCTCATTAAAAAACATAGAAGGTGCTCTATAGCTAGCTATGAAATGGCAATTTTTCTTGTTTATGGTGATTTGAACACATTGGAGCTCAAATCTCGTAGTTTGAGAAATCTGTTATGAGGTGATGATATCCTTGACACATACTGATTACTGATACTTTCTCACAATTGCTTGTACGTCTGAAGACATGATAGGCACTCTACCCAGTAATGGAAGGAAGGCTTTCATTGTGCTGAGACCATGTCTCTCTAACTACACATATATATCTGCATTCAAATTTCAGGAGACTCTCACATTCAGGCATTTTTTTCTTAAGACTGATGGCATTGAGTACAGCTGCATTAGTGCATTCCAAATTAAAATTTCTAGGTTGGAATGCTTATCAAATTCACTTAGCCTAAAAAGGCACCATGGAGCAGTAAAGTCTTTTGCTAGAAAGCAAACGCCTTGGTAAGAGAGGTGCAGACCAGTGGTAAAGCAGGAAGGCTTGTCAGCCACCCCATCCTAGGCTGATACATACTGGATCCCCACAGAATGACACCCGGTACATAGTCAATTATTAAATCCCATTATTTTGTCTTTGAATCCATCCATCCAAAATCCCTTTTCCCATTTTCACACATAGGGTCAGGGTGTCACTTCAAGAGTGACAATCATCTAAAACTAAAGTTTACACCACTAGGAAACCTCTTGCTGTGAGGCAACAATGCTATCTGCTGTGCTACAGTGCCACCTCTTGTCTTTCAGTCTTGGCATCATTCTGGGTGATGGGAAAATACCAATGCCTTTCCTGCCTCAAACACATGCAGAGCAAGCTCAATCACATCCTTGTACATTTCCCTCTGGGTAGAGCAGCAAAGGTAATTCACCCCCCCCCTCATGTGGACTACTATCAGGTCATAATCAAATTTATCAGGATGGAGGGATCTAGGAGCCCTGGCTTTATTTCAGAAAGTCAGCTGTCACATTATTCCTATCCAGCTTGGTGAGGGTGATGTCCATATGTCTGACAATAGAGTCACCTATTACTAAAACATTACCATAATTAGATGCAGGCTATAAGGCCTTAGAGTTGGCACCTGTGTGACTCTTTACTTCACAGGTAATTTCCTTAAATCAGTCTACAGACTATCACATATCTAGCCAATAATCAGACATTGACCAAAGGCAAAAATCAAGTTGTTTACCTATTGTCAGTGAAGTAAACACCTTAAACATTATGTCAGCAGCCCCCAACCCTTCATTTAGAAGTATGTGTACTAGTTGCAGGTGTGAAGAGTGAAGATTAGTAAGCTGCTGTGTGAAGTGAAGTCTAATGTTTCTTATTCTTTAGCCTGGGAAGCTTAGACAGTGTTCTGTTAATAGCTTCAGTATAAGATGCTTTATAAAGTGCCCTGTGTTGTGTGTGCATATATGTGTTGCACTTACCAAATATGTTCTGAGGTGAGAATGTGGTCTCCAAGTTAAGTAAATACTTACACCTGTCACATACTGAGTCATTGTTCGGTAGCAATACAGAGTTTTTGGTAAGCAAGATGCAGCTACTACACTGCCTTAAATACCTAGAGCTATCAGACTGGCTACCTGAAAGAGCAAAAGATGACAGAGATTCCCTATTGTCCAGTGCAGGTGAAGGGATATACCAAAACATGGTACATAACAAAGCAAAAAACTCTAAGAAACCACAAAGAATGGCAAATGAACAGGATAAACCCAATTTATTCTTGTAAGCACTTTCGTACAATCAAATAGTTGCACTTCATTATATATAAAACCCAGCATGCACTGAGTATTTAAACTAAAATTTCAATTACATAATCAATTAATTAAAACCTAAATGAACATCTTAAAGCAACATTATTATAAAACATAAGTAAATAGTAAAATATCATATGTTTCTATATAAAACATGTGAATACATATATAAAACCCTGCATCATTTGTTAAGAGTGCATATCAAAATACTACCTTTCCAAAGCTCTTAATTTTAGTAAACATTTAATAGAGCACATTTCATTAAGGTCTGGTTGAACATAGATATTAGTTCTCAATTGCCAAAGAAGTTCGCATTTTTCTAGCATAAGTTCCCATGGCCCCGCTCAAATATCTTTCTTGACTTGATCAATGGCAATAAATAAAAACTTATGAGTTGGATAATCAATGACATGTTTAGCCAAAGCATTAGTACCTATGCTTCTTGTAATATTATATAAATGCTCATAGCTACACTGCTTAAATGGGTGCTCAGTTTTACCTATCTAAAAAGCTGTACAATGTTGGCATGAAGCCAAATAAACTATTCCTTGAGTGTCACAGTTAAATTTGCTCCTTATATTATATGTATTATTTCTAATCTGAAATTGTTTGCCTGAGAAAATGTGGCAGCAATATCTACATCTGCCACATTTAAACATACCAACATTTTGAATTTTATTTTTATTGAAGTTGGCTGCTTCCAAAAGATTTTTTAAATTAGGCCCTCTCTTATAAATAATTTTTTACCCAATAAATTTACCATTTTTTGATCTTCTAAAAGAAAAGCCCAATTATTAACTAGAATATTTTTAAGCTCAGCAGAATCACTTGTATAATGAGTTAAAAAACTAATGGAAAAATTGGTGTTACTAGTATTGGAGCCAGAATCCTGAAGATCCAAATTCATCCCAACTGTGGATCAACAAAACCTCTATTTAATAAGGGCTTAAAATGGCCTATTGTTCATTTTATGTTAACTTCATTAATGAGGTTGTCTATCAGATGAAGAGGATAAGCCCGTTTAAGGAACAAAGATTTCAATGTTTCACATTCTATATGAAATTCACTATCTAGAGATATCATTTTAGAGGCCCTAACTAATTGGCCTTTCACCTCCACTCTTTTTTGATAAAAGGGGTGGTTACTGTTGAAATGCAAAAAAAGAATTTGAATGTGTTGGTTTTCTATATATTTTAGTTGCAAATCTATTATATTTCAAATCCTTATATAGACAAATGTCCAAAAAGTTGATAAACTGTGCTTTAAATTGGAAAGTGAATTCCCAAAAATAGGTGAATTGTTTCATTCTTTCAACTAGGCTTCTTGCTATATTCTGGTCACCATTCAGGAGAAATAACATATCATCCTGGTATCTAGTATACCAGATGACTTTCTCAATGAATATTGAATCCTGGAATAGGAAGGTAAGCTCCCAATATGCCATAATAATATTGGCAAAACTACCTCCACACAGGGATCCCATGGCAATACCTGATTTTTGTAAGAAAAATTCACCATTAAACATAAAAAAAATATTACTTAAAACAATATCCAATACACAATGAGATAAATTTCCTGACCATCCAAGCCTTTATGCAACAAAAAATCACGGACCCATTCCAAACCAAGGTCTTGAGGTATGACGGCATATAAATCTTTAATATCTACCATCAGAAAATTATATGCCTGATGAAATGGTATCTTATTAAGACTTTCTAAAAAGCCCCTAATTACACTATATTACAAGATTGTCTTTGTGTGTTTGTGTGTGTGTGTGTGTGTGTGTGTGTGTGTGTGTGTGTGTGTGTGTGTGTGTGTGTGTGTGCGTAACTATCTGATTTTGTGGAAGAGTGATACTATGTATCTCTTGAGAATATTTGTGGGTGCTGTTACATTTATGGAGGTAGACAAGGAATGAACAATACCTTTGTCTTCTCCATTATCTACCTTCTACAGATAAACATTTAGTACTTAGGGCTTTGCTCCATAAACGCAAGTCACTGGTGCTATAAGCAGAAAAAGTGAACTTGTATATCTTTTTTAGGCTGTCTACTTTTATAAAATCTGACTGAACTGGGGGCAGTGATAACCAAAAAAGCTTCATTTAAGATTAAAAAGTAGTGAGCTGGAAGGAGGATCTGTAGCGTAACAGAAGGTTATCTATGCAGTGGGATCTTGCTAAAGATTGACTTATGGTATCAGTAAGGGTTTTCATGTGGTAGTCACAGGGAGATGGTGTATCCTAGTGTCACTGATGACGGCTGGAGGAAAGGCAGAACACAGTGCGCTAATGGTAATGACAAATTTCTAAGATCAGTGTCAAGGTAGACAGGAGCTTGCTTCTCAGACAACCTACTAAAAAGATCAACTGCACGGACCCCTTTCAGTACTACAGATTGTGATCAGTGCTGTTCATTTTGAAAACATACTTTGATATTCAAGTTAACATTACAACTCTTGATAGCCACATTTTTTTATAATTTATGGTTTACTATTTTTCTAAAAAAATTGTCTCATTTTCCTTTACTAGGGAAATATTCATTGTTTAGATATTATTTTTTCTGTACAGATAAAGAGGCTGGTATACCCATCTGGCAAGCTTAGCACCATCTTACAGGAACTAAGTGGCTGTGGGCCAATTCTGCTTTTGTTGGGGGGGTTAGCAATGTGCTGTATTTGTAAATCCTTTGAAGGCAACAGGTTTCAGTTAACATTAACTGAGACTGAAATATAATTTGTTCATATTTAATGGGGAAATGTTTCACCAATTACAAGGAACGGCTATGGGGGCAGCCTTTGCCCCCATGTATGCCAACCTGGTGATGGCTAAGTTTGAAGAAGATTATATATATTCCCATACTTCTTTTTAGATCTCAGGTTATTTTGTATTTCAGATTCATAGATTATTTGATTTTTTTATGTGATGGCAATAATACAGATGCTTGGACATTTGTTAATGATTTTACAAATAACATGGGTTTCCAGTTTGATGGGATTCAACTGGGCTCTCAGCTGAATTTTCTGGATATTGAATTGAATGGCCTGAAGACTGGCCTATATAGGAAATTCAACCAAGGAAATCAGTTCTTGTATGGGAATAGTTGCCATCCTCTGCATTTATTGTCTATACTACCTTACAATGAATTCCTTAGAATTCATAGGTTGTGCAGTGCTGATGAAATTCTTAAGGAAATCTTGGAAGGTAAAAAAATGTTCAGCACCAGAGGTTATAGTGTTAATGAAGTTATGGAGGCAACATTTTAAATAATGGCATTGAGGCAGGAACATCCTGCACCAACAGTCACCAATTATACACATTCCAACTTTAAACCCAACCATATCTCACAAAACCAACCCTAACATCCACTCCCAACCCCTTTTTACTTATTTGTCTCAATCAATGTTATTACTGGAAACTCAGTACATTCTAAGTACTACTTTACTCTAACTTAAACTATGGAATTTTGTTAAAACTTGTGACTACCAATGAATATTGTACTTTGTAACCTTAAAACTATGGAATATTGTCAAATCATGTGTTTTCCTATGAATACTTGCTTGCTATGTAGAAATCTCATAGTTCTTTGTTCTTAATCTGTGGTGCTTTTCTCCCAGAGCCTCCACTGAAAATAGACATGTATCCAGTCTGACTCTCCCGCTCAACAAATGTAAAATAAATAAAAATAAATAAACATAACATGGGTAGAAGTGGGCCTAATACTAAGACTAAGGGGGATAATTATGTTAAAAATACATCTATTTTTAGGAGAAGTCCTGCCTTGGAAAAGGGTAACAAAAGAGAAGTTTATTTTATTGCCGCCTTTAATGTACTAACTGAACAATTTGTCAGGAATATAAGACAATTTTGGCCTATGTTACTAAATGATAAGGCCAATATGAATAGGAATATTGTTGCTTATGGATGTACTATTCCTTGTAAAAAATGTTCTGTACATATTTGGTTAATTTATTTCCATA
Source organism: Protopterus annectens (assembly GCF_019279795.1). NCBI lineage: Eukaryota > Metazoa > Chordata > Ceratodontiformes > Protopteridae > Protopterus > Protopterus annectens. The sequence goes on along the minus strand of NC_056730.1, from coordinate 740,133,480 downwards.
TATTAATGGATTTAGATTTATCTTAAAGAATAACTTTACATGTAGTATAGAAGGAATTGTTTATGCTCTGAAATGTATTTGTGATTTGTTCTATATAGGGGAAACTTATAGAAGCTTTAAAGTTCACCTTCAAGAATATATCAGAGATATTAAAAATAAAAAACTGGACAGCCCATTAGGCAGTCATTTTTTGCATCATCATAACTCCAATCCTGATAACCTGAAAGGCTGTGTTTTAGAAAAGGTTGAGGTATGTTTGGGGGAATGCACAAGTTTGAAAGACTTGGGCTTAACAAGGAGTATAACTGGAAGTTTGTAATTTAATTATTGAATGATTGTGTGATTGTATAATTGTTTTTTTTTTGCACTGATTTATAATGTATTTAAAGCTGGTTTGAAATGTGCTTTTTACTCTTGGAGGGCTGTGAGGATTCTAGTCATAACAGATTACCTTGGCAGGAAAAAGGTTATTTTATGCTTTGGAAACCTTGTGCCCATATGGAGTTTGTTCAGGTACTTGTGGCAGCATGAAGGGTTAGACAAAGGAATCATTACTGCTTTCTACTTGTTCATTTTTCTTTGAGAACTGTAACATCTGAATCTATGCAACATGGAAAGATTGCATGAAACATTGCTGGGCTCAAAACAGCCCTCCAGGAGAGATACGCTAGTATGGACAACCATCTGTTCAACCTGCAGCAGCTCTCCACATTGGTATACCAGTAATCCCACTTTGCTGGGAGTTCCAAAAGTCAGTGTCTCTTTCAAGAGACCAAGCCCGCTGGATGATGTGGAAACCTACTTGCTGGCCTTTGAATGATATGCTGCATGACAGCAGTGATTCCAAGGAAAGTAGACCAGGATTATTTCATTACATTTGGCTCACATAAGGCCTATAAAGAGTTAGATGGCACTACCACCCAGGACTACCAAAGAATGAAATGAAAAATATTGCCAAGGGTTGGAGTTTCACCTGAGGCCCAGGTTCTTAAGTTCTATAACTGGACATTTAGTATGGACAGACTGGTAAGGCCACAAATGGCTGACAGTACATATTTTAAAACTATAGCTACAACATCACATGAAGAATGCAACAACAAATTTTTGAAATATTGACAGTAGACAAGTTTAAAAGGACAATCCCTAATAATTTATGAAAGCTGGTATTCCATAATGATCCAAAATCTTAAGAACAGCACTGGAACATTTACCATTATCTGAACATGGAAAACACAAGTTAGAGTTGCATGGATCAAGGGCTAGTAACAGACAATTTACAAATATGTTCTTTTGCATATTTCATTACTAACTAGTTTGTTTTACATGTTCTAGAATATGGCATATAGCCAAGTACCATACAATTAGAGACAGCAATGTCATGCTTACAAAAATGTTAATGCTAGTTTGCAAATTATACCTAACAGCTTACCTATAAAATTATGAATATATGGAATTTGATAATTCCATTTTTTTTAATACTAAAAGTGTAAAATCTACTGTCTTACTACTGCACTTCTCAAATATAACACTGTGCTTGAATAAAGTAGATGCAGGGGTTACTGTACTCAGGAAGCATGGTTGCACTAATTAAATCACAATATGTGAGCAAGCATAAACCAAGTAATAAGCACAAACTATGAGGGATAGCAGTATCAGGAGACAAAGAAATACCATATAACACAAGTGCAAATACATACTGTGTTAGGTAAAGTAAGAGCTCTAGTAACTAATTTAACACAAGATGTGATAATTGTCAAAGATATTTCCCAGTGCAAAGAACTATGGAGACTACTGGGAGAAGAAGACGTAAAATGAGTTAATTTGGTTGTAGGTAGAAAGGCTAGACAAATCTAACAATGACTTTTGTCAAAAGGTTTTAGTTACTAAAATAATAAAGTCAGTACAGAGATTAACAGAGAAATTGGGTCTTCTCAAATGACTCCAGTTGTTACAATACTGAGAGAGGTAAGTGTGTAAACTGACAACAAAGATTGAAAGTTAAAAATATACTATGATGAATGAGTGTAGAAATTGATAAAAAAAATTGATGGATTTCCTACTGAAGAACAGAAATAAAAGTGGGCCTGAAAATAGTACTAAATTTCTCCCTAATATACTCAAGCAGAGAATAAGTCAGAAGCAGAAGCAGGACTGAAGGGCAAAGAAAATAAAAATAAATGAAGAAAAAAAGGGGCACTACCAGTTCCAGTGGAAAAAATATTTTCATAAGCTGCTTTTTAAAGGGTGTGAAATAAAGGGACAAGCTGCCCCTGTATTTGTAAGAGAAGAGGCCAAAGCCTCCACTTCTCTTCAGAAATACTGATAAATTGCTGACTTGGCTAACCCCTAGATAAGTCATGCCAATTTTCAAAGGATCAGCAGGAAAACAAACCCTAAACAGAGCCAGAGTGAACAAAGAGAGTGCAGATGGGGTATTAAAGGAACCAAGCAGTCCAACTACATATATCTACATTTTAAATAAAATGCTCTAAAATGCAGAAAAGTCAGAGAAAAGTTATTGTGCCAGTTGTTAGTTCCAAAACCTTTCAGAATACTTATAATGATGTCCACACAAAGTCACATTCTAGGTGGTCATTAGGAACTGATAAGGCAAAAGCTAGAGTTGTAGCAAGATTTTACTCACCTGGTACTATAAAGCATGATCAACCTGTTCAGAGTGACAAAGCACATCATCCAACCTAGAATTTAAGAATCCTTTGATTCCCTACCAAAAGGAGGGTCCATTTTGAACAAATAGCATTGGACATTATGGGTCTACTGATAAAGCCAAGTAAGTGTCATCAGTATCTTTTAGTAATTACTGATTATGCAACAAATTTTTCTGATATAACACCTTCTTAAACAGACAATGCAAAAGTCATAGCAAAAGAGTAGTACTTATTTTTAGTAATGTAGAAATACCCTACAAACTCCACACTGACCAGGATACCCATTAATGTCTGGAGTAATGCACAAATTCTGTCAAATTTTAAAGTGAAACAGTTAAAGATGTTTGTATCTCATCTTCACATAGACGGGCTAGTTGATTGTCTTAATAAAACCTTAAAATCTATGTTACTGGAAGCTACAGTAGTTGATAAAAGTGGGACTGACTGCTTTTTTACTTTTCCTTTTCTGTATGAGAATTACCCCAGTCCTCAACTGGATTCACTCCGTTTTAATACTGTATAGCATATATACCCGAGGATGGTGAAAAATAATCAAAGAATCATATGTGGAAGGAAACATTATCTTTAAAAGTATGATAGAATATTTTCAGACATGCAGGACAGGTTATGAACGGTAATGTACTATATAACAGAAACACCCATCTAAGAGTTCAAACCAGGAGACAAATTACTTGTATTAGTACCCACTACTAAAAATAAATTCCTTGCTAAATGGCAAGGAAGATTTGAAACTGTAGAGAAAGTTAGTGAAGTGAATTATAAGTTGAGAAAAACTGAAGAAAAGAAAACCAGAGCTGTACTACATAAATGTTGTGAAAACTTGAAGAGAAACGAACATTTCTGTTATAAGCATGTTCACAGGATGTATTAAGACCCTACCATATGCCCTGAAGTAAAAACAGTAGCAACTTTATCCATATCTCAAAAGTAGAACATAAATAATTTGTAGGACATAATAAAGGCATATTATCACACTTGCCTGGAAGAACCAGTTTAATGCAACATGATATAGAAACTATGTATGGTAAAAAAAAAACTTGTTTGAAACCATAATGGATACTAATATTCCAATGCCAAGCTGTCAGGAAAGAGGTACAGAAAAGGCTTAAATGTTGGGGCGGGGGGGGGGGGGTCATAGAAAAATTCTTATGTGTGGAACATTCTCTTTGAACAGATCACCAAGTCTGATGGGTCTATGTGGTGTTGCAATGACTTTATAAAGTTAAATAGCATCTCTAAAATTGACTCTTATTCCATATCCTGAGTGGAGAAATAAAAATATGGCATTCTTAGATTTTTGTCCAAATCAGATTTAATCATAGGCTACTGATAATTTCTACCATCCCAAGATGCTAAGAAAAATATAGCATTCTCTACACTTGATGGAACCTTACCCTATAGGGACCTAATTTTGGTCTCCATAGGGCACCTGCAACATTATTCAGGCTGATGAACAAGATTCTAGGACCTCATACCAGATATACTGCAACTTATCTGGATAAAGCCACAGTCTCTACAGACTGGGAACATCATCTCCCTAAAGTTAAAACATTTTTAACTCCATAAGCTACACTGGACTGAAAGCTAACTGCAACTATGTGTAGATTAATGGGTTATATTACAGACAGTAAAAAGTACAAGAAAAACCTAGCCAAGATAGAGTTTTCTGTGCATGATACATTAAACCGCCTGGAATACAGTATTCTATTATGGACATCAGGTATTTCAGATACATAACTTATGAATGTTCATGACTTTTAATTTTTCTTTTGAAGTTTTTATGGATTCATTCAGGCCAATAAAACCAAACCCCACTAGCTGTGGACATGCACATTTCGGCCTTCTTATGACCTTGTCAGCACAGCATAAGTGAATTATTTGGCTATACTCTAGAAACACAGAAAACTAATCCTGTAATAAACACCAATCATTTACAGTTGCCCGACTAATTACCTTTAATTAATATTGTAAACTTCTATAGTAGAATACACATTTCAAATCTTTCTACTCTGTCGACTCTTTTTTTTTTTTTCCTGAAATATTACTTTGGTTATTTTACTATGAATATCATGCAAATTATTAATTCTCTTTCATTATAAAACTTCCCTGGGTCAACAAAATTACATGCATACATACCTACATGTATATACACATAAACAAATATTTCATCTTTTGAATAATGATGCTCGGGGGGAGGCAGAGTGATATAAAGGTTAGCATTGCTGCCTCACAGCACTTAGTCCTCCAATTCATGTCTTAGCTGGCGTGCTTTCTGTATGAAGTTTGCATGTCATCCCTTATGTCCATTTTGGATTTTCGATAGGCACTCCAACTTCTTCCCATATCCCAAACGTGTGCCATATGTGAATTAGTGTTCTTCCAAATTGCCTTTAGATATGTGTGTGTGTGTGTGTGTGTGTGTGTGTGTGTGTGTGTGTGTGTGTGTGTGTGTGTGTGTATGTGTGTGTGTGTGTAACATGAGCTATGTGAAGCTGAGCGAATATATGGATCTTATGATGGATTCAAGTCTCATTCAGGATTAATTATTTTACCCAACATCCAGTGAAATGCTAGGAGCTAGCATAAGCTAGTAGCAGTCATTGAATCCCCAAATGACATAGTCATCCTGCAGTGAGGTTTGTCCCAAATAAATATCTGGTGCAAAATCATGGATTGAAACTAAATGCCAAAAACTGTATTACTGCATCCTTTGGGAAATCATCTACCCAAGGGAACTACCATTGACAATATGCCTCTCAGAGTTGACTCACTTATTCAGGATTTGGGACTTATGTGGACAATTATGTAACTTTTGACCAACATGTGTCCACTGTTGCAAGAAAGTCCTTCTATACTGCACAGCTTATAAACAAATGGATTGTGTCTAGATCTAGCGATGTCATTGTCCCCTTTACTCAGTCCTCATTAGGCCATTCATTGAATATAATACCCCCTTTGGCATGTATCTGTCCAGACACATGCACCAACTGGAACTCCCACAGAGATACTTTACTAAAGGGATACAAGACCTGAACAACATGCCCTACTTGAACCAACTCAAGCCCTGTCACTATACTTGGTATCCTACAGACGGCTAAGAAGTGACCTGTGTCTGACATACAATGTATTCTATAACCAAATACTGATGGATTTTCTGCACATCAGCAAATCAAATGGCATCAGAAATACTTCGTCTAAGGATCTAAACCTTTTCTGCAACATCAACAGAATGGTTTGGAGAGACAGGTGTATCTCACTAAGGATACAGTTGCTCTGGAATAGACTCCCCATCCATGTAAAACAGAACTCATCCATGTCCATATTTCAGTGCAACTTGTATCTATGGATGGGAAAACAGCAAATTTTACTACTAATGGGCACAGGCAGCACTTAAATGCTTTATTACATGCATGGATTCCTTAAATTATCTGTGCTTTGGTTCTCATTTGTTTTTCTTTAGGGTAATATATAATTATCAAGCAAGGGATGGGTAAGGCCAATTTATAACCAAATGGGATAGATTCATTCAAGTACCAAAAGGAAAATTGGCTAGGCTTAAAATGGGTCATAGTAGCAGCTAGCCTAGTGCTTACCTATGAACCTATAAGCTGTAGTTCACCTGAATCCTGACTGTTGACAATCTAATACTCTTTCTATATGTATCATATTTTTAAAGGTTTTCAGTCACAACCTGGTAAAATGCCATATGCTGTCAACAAACCACAATTCATGTTCTTTTGTCATTATGCAAAAGTTTTAGAAATCAGCAATGTCATTAAGTATGTCTTTTATTTGTATTGGTAATCATTGGACCCCAAAATGACATAGCCATCCTGCAAGGATCCAAATGGAAAGATTATAGGGGGTCCAAATGGAGAGATGATAGAGGTCTGAATGGAGAGATGAAGGGGTTCAAATGGAGAAATGATAGGGGTATGAATGGAGAGTTAATAGGGTTCTGAATTAAGAAATAATTGGGGTCCAAATGGAGAGATGACAGTGGGGTTCAAATGGAGAGATGATAAAATCAGCAAGAAAAGGAGAGTAGTATTGCTGGAACTGAATTCATTTTCAAGTCATGGTGGGTACCTTCAAGAGGCGGACCTTGTTTTTACAAACTTTCACCAAGACAACATTGATATATAGACTGTATTTTATATAGTATATATATATATATATATATATATATATATATATATATATATATATATATATATATATATATCATAGACAGAAGTAGGTTAAAAAATAAAAAAAAGACAGCTGGGTGCAAAAAGTTCCAGGATAAAAAAATGCCCAATCCTGGTAGGTGCACTGGTGCCAGGACTGGAAAACAAATGCTAGTGTAGAATCCTCAAAACACAGAAACATTCCTTCAATGGGGTTAGGCCAGGCTCAGAAGAAGGATGCCCCACCCCCATTGTAGAAAGCAGTGGTAGTCCACAAAAACTACAAAGAACTGATCGGCCAAACAGACCCATAAAGACGACATAGTGGACTATTGAAGATAAGAAAGAACTTATGCACTGTTACTGTTATAGAAGAAGCTCAGAATTTCCAGATAAAACAAATTCAAAAAGATTAACAAAAAAATAGGAGAAAGAAAAATACTTGCATAAGAAAAACTGTCAAAAGCTTCTAATAGAAATTTGTGTTCATTAATACAATGGATCCGTGAAAATTATTATACAGACCAAGAAACTTTAGGCAGTTTGGAAAATAAGTGACTGAGTGAGTGCAAAAATATAAAGAAGAAAATCTAGAGATTTTTGAACAGTTTAAAAAAGAAACATGGACATGAGAAAGGAAGAGAGATCTGAAATGGTGCAATAATTATGCAAAGGAAGAAGACAAACTAATCAACACAAAAAAGCACCTCCAAAGATATTTGAAGAGAAGTATGTCAAAGGCACCCAGATACGGAAAATTACACAATACAAAAAATAAGATCACAACGGGGGAACATAGAACAAAAGATTAGTAAAGTAGTAGAAGTACAACAAATAGAAGCTGAAGTTATGGAATACCTGATAAGTGAAGGGTTCAGTGTTGAAAATCCAACTATGGTAGCGTCACAGCATGATGGAACAATGAGTCCCCAAAGTAAGGAGAAACAGTGGGAGTAGGAGGCATCTGAAGAAGAAATATGGACATGGTAAAGAAAAAGAGATTTACTATGGTGCAATATTTATACATAGGAGAAAGCAAACGTAATCAATACAAAAAAGAAAAGAAAAAAAGAAAACAAAGCAGGAAAATAGAAAAGAGGATTAGTAATGGAGAAGTTAAAGAAACAGAAATGAAGTTATGGATGACCTGTGAAGGATTTAGTTTTGAAAATCCAGCTCTGGTAACGTCACAGCATGACAGAAAAATGAGTCCCCAAATTAAGGAGAAACAGGTGGGACGGAATGCATGTGATCACTTGCCACATGAAGATACTCTACACCTTCAGTAGGAAACCAGTACAAAAGTTTAGTTGGAGTTTTACAGTAAGGGAAGGAGCAGAAAACAGTGTCAACCTCTGATGCAGTCAATATAGTGCCATGATAGGCCCCTCGGTTCCAATATGAAAGAGCAATGGATGATACAGGATGCAGCTGAACATAATGTCGCAGGAAGATGTTCTGGAACTTTCTGTAGAATGCCCACAGGAAACAGAGAATAAAAAATGTGCCCTTAGTCTAGAAGAAAATGATCTAAGGGAAGAGTTGCTTGATCTAATAGAGATCGATAGACATATTAAGATCAATGAAAGAAACAGATTGCAGAAAGTCAGTAAGACTCAAAATGTTAGAAGTTTGATTAAATGAGCACAGTAATCGAGACTATTAACAGGAATTCATGTGATGTAACAGGAGTAAATAGGATATACTACTGTGTAGATAAATTAATAACAGATAAAGTCTTACCACAAACATATAGGGCTATAAGGGAAAGGCAAGAAATGAAATGCCATCATGGGAGTATTGAATAGAAAAAACAATGGAGGAATTAAGACAAGAGGTTTCACTGGTACAGGAGTACAGAAGAGGGAACAGAACAACAAAAATACTTAGAAAGCTACATATGATAAAAGCAACATGCTGTATCAGAACAGACCAGGCTCTATTGTACACTATTGCAAATAATAAACTAAAGATATCAACACAGGCAGGAAGATATGCAGATAAATATAAAGGAAAAGTACAAAATAAGCAATTCATTCATGACCCCCAAAATGTTTTACAGAGAACTGGATAATAAGGCAAAAGGAATGGAAATACCAACCAAAAAGAAGAACTAGACATATTTTGGAGAAATCTCTATGAAGACCCCATGGAACATAACAAAGATGCTGAATGGTTAGGAGAAGTAAAAGTAACAGAAGTTTGAATGTACAGGATTTGAAAGGGAATGAAGTAACAGCCAGATAACAGCTCCTAATCTGAAAAACCCCAGCTCTAGATGCAGTACCTAACTTCTGCCAAATGTATTTACATCTTTACACAACAATTTAGCCCCTGTGTAAGAACTATTTATATCCAGATCCCAAACAGACACCAACCTGGTTAACAACAGGAAAAATGATACTCGTCCTTAAAGAGTGAAGTTGCAAGCTATCCTAGAAGATATAGACTAAAAAAACTCAATCATGGCAATATAACAAATGGGTAATAAATGAAACTCATATGGAACAAGCGATCATTTGTTCTTAAATAAAGTCATAAAGAAGAATTGTAAAAAGGGGAAGAATCTAAGTATGGTATAGACAGACTATAAAAAAGCATTTAACAGCATTCTACATTAATGGATAAAGTTCTTACAGCTGTATAACATACACTCTACATCAGTCAATTACATTATAGTGACCATGAAATAGTGCCAAACCACTTTGCAGTTAAGCCATGATAAAGGACAAATTATTATCCCAGGGATAAAAATTAAAAAGGGGATATTCCAGGGTGACTCTTTGCCACCACTGCTCTTTTGTCTTGCCCATAACCTACTAAGCTGTCTACTTAACAGATTAGGACAAAGTTACATTTTGGCTCCCAGAAAAGAACAGTGTGTAAATACTTCTCATCTTCTTTTTGTGGATGACTTACAACTGCATAGATCATCAGATGAGGAACTGAAAGCACAAATTCAAATGATGAAATCTTTCTCAGATGAAATAAGAAAGTCATTTGGTCTTGATAAATGTAGAAAAGCAGCCTTTAAACAGGAAAGCTGCAGCACCATGAAAATACCAATCTGGGAAAGGAATGTGATATAAAGGAACTTGAGGAAAATACCAATCTGGGACAGGAATGTGATATAAAGGAACTGGAGGAAAATACCAATCTGGGACAGGAATGTGATACAAAGGAACTTGAGGAAAATACCAATCTGGGACAGGAATGTGATACAAAGGAACTTGAGGAAAATACCAATCTGGGACAGACATGTGATACAAAGGAACTTGAGGAAAATACCAGTCTGGGACAGGAATGTGATATAAAGGAACTTGAGGAAAATACCAATCTGGGACAGGAATGTGATATAAAGGAACTTGAGGAAAATACTAATCTGGGACAGGAATGTGATACAAAGGAACTTGAGGAAAACACCAATCTGGGACAGGAATGTGATATAAAGGAACTTGAGGAAAACACCAATCTGGGACAGGAATGTGATATAAAGGAACTTGAGGAAAATACCAATCTGGGACAGGAATGTAATATAAGGGAACTTGAGGAAAATACCAATCTGGGACAGGAATGTGATACAAAGGAACTTGAGGAAAATACCAATCTGGGACAGGAATGTGATACAAAGGAACTTGAGGAAAATACCAATCTGGGACAGACATGTGATACAAAGGAACTTGAGGAAAATACCAATCTGGGACAGGCATGTGATGCAAAGGAACTTGAGGAAAATACCAATCTGGGACAGGCATGTGATATAAAGGAACTTGAGGAAAATACCAATCTGGGACAGGAATGTGATATAAAGGAACTTGAGGAAAATACCAATCTGGGACAGGAATGTGATATAAAGGAACTTGAGGAAAATACCAATCTGGGACAGGAATGTGATATAAAGGAACTTGAGGAAAATATCAGTCTGGGACAGGAATGTGATCTAAAGGAACTTGAGGAAAATACCAATCTGGGACAGGAATGTGATCTAAAGGAACTTGAGGAAAATACCAATCTGGGACAGGAATGTGATATAAAGGAACTTCAGGAAAATACCAATCTGGGACAGGCATGTGATATAAAGGAACTTCAGGAAAATACCAATCTGGGACAGGCATGTGATATAAAGGAACTTCAGGAAAATACCAATCTGGGACAGGAATGTGATATAAAGGAACTTCAGGAAAATACCAATCTGGGACAGGAATGTGATATAAAGGAACTTCAGGAAAATACCAATCTGGGACAGAAATGTGATATAAAGGAACTTCAGGAAAATACCAATCTGGGACAGGAATGTGATATAAAGGAACCTCAGGAAAATACCAATCTGGGACAGGCATGTGATATAAAGGAACTTGAGGAAAATACCAATCTGGGACAGGCATGTGATATAAAGGAACTTGAGGAAAATACCAATCTGGGACAGGCATGTGATATAAAGGAACTTGAGGAAAATACCAATCTGGTACAGGCATGTGATATAAAGGAACTTGAGGAAAATACCAATCTGGGACAGGCATGTGATATAAAGGCACTTGAGGAAAATACCAATCTGGGACAGGCATGTGATATAAAGGAACTTGAGGAAAATACCAATCTGGGACAGGAATGTGATATAAAGGAACTTGAGGAAAATACCAATCTGGGACAGGAATGTGATATAAAGGAACTTGAGGAAAATACCCATCTAGGACAGGAATGTGATATAAAGGAACTTGAGGAGGAGGGAGTGTATAAATATTTGGGAATTGATGAAGGATCAAAAATAAAACATGAACAAATGCAAACAAAACAAAGTAAGGAATATTTTAGAAGACTAAAATTAAGACCGAAAATAGCCCTAACATCTAGGAACAAAGTTAAAACTATAAACTGATTTATTCTTTCTGTTCTGTCTTACAGTTGTGGGGTGACTTACTGGCCCCAAAAAGTACTGGATCAGTTGGACAAGAAAACAAGAAAAATGCTTCATGCTTATCAAATGATTTATAAAAGTCAGTGCATATCAAGATTATATATTTCCCATTCTGAAGGCGATATGGGCTTCCTCAGTTCTGATACATGTACAGACCTGCAATCATAGCACTGCATACATATCTGCTGACTTCACAGGACAACATGTCTAAGATGACTTCTCTGCTTAGTTTAGGAGAAATATACTGATGTCAAGCAGGAATGGATATCAAACCAGGAACAGACAAAAATCAGGCCATAACTGAATGTGCCCCCCCAAAAAAAAAATAAATATATATATATATATATATATATATATATATATATATATATATATATATATATCAGGTGAAGGATCAGATGAGAAGGCAAGAAATGCGGAAAAGGCATAAATATAGTTGCAAGTACAGAAAACTCCTGAACAACCTCATGTCAATTAGGATCTGATACAGGCATGATTAAGAAGAGGTGAATTTAAACCAAAAGATGAAAGGTTAACACTGGTGGCCCAGGGTAGTGGACTATGTACACGCTGGTTTACAAAGTCCATTGACCATGTGGGAGAAACATGCAAATGCAGAATTTTGTAAAAGAGCATTGGAAACAGTTGCACATCTTGTTGCTCGGTATGATACACTAATAGCAGAGGTCTTGTACACTGAAAGGTATCATAATGTGGCAAGACTGTTGCATTGGGGATTATGCAAACATTACAATACTGAAGTAGCTGAGAAGCATTGGGAACATATGCCACAAAGCATTTTAGAGAATGATGAAGTTTATATCGTATGGAGTCATCCATTAACTACAGCTCAAAAAATAGATATTAAACCAGATATAGTAGTCCATGAAAAGAAGACAAACGTAGCATTGATCACTAAAATTATCATACCTAGTGATTATAATATCTTATATTCAGAGAGACACAAAGTCATAAAATACCAGGATTTGCAGGCAGAAACAACGGCAATGTGGAAGAATGATACCCAGACAGTTCCAATAGCAATAGGAACAATGGGTCTTATAAAAAAGAATTTACAGTCGTATTTAGATATGCTATTGACACATGTAACTCAGTATGAATTCAAGAATAAGTCAGTTCTGGACACACTGTGGGTGCTGCAAGAGCACTTCTGGCTAACATCAAAGATTGAAACAATATTAATTTCATGAACTTTAATTATACTTTGACTTAGGAATGGAGTCCATTCCTGTCATGGTATTAGAAACTCAAAAGACCTAGAGAAATTAAACTGTAAAATAAACCTTATGAAGTTTTAGACTACATGTAGAGAAATGTTTACCTTGGCCTACTTGTCTTACCAATAGTTTGTCCCATGTTAAAAGTCATGCATAGTAGTTTGTCATTTCTTGTCTGAGCACACCTTCATTTTATTTTTTTCTGTACTTAGAGCCTTTCCTTGATGACTTAATTACATATTGGATCTGTTCACACTGCAGAAGGGAGTTTATTATTACAAGTGTAAATAAACATCAGAGCTGCAGGTTGTTCTCCTATGCTCCTGTGTACTCCATTCTTATAGCATTGTAACATTACAAAAGCTTGTGGTGTCCATGGTATATACATAGTGAGCAGTATCATCATAGTGTCCATGGTATCTACATGGTGAGCAGTATCATCATAGTGTCCATGGTATCTACATGGTGAACAGTATCATCATAGTGTCCATGGTATCTACATAGTGAGCAGTATCATCATAGTGTCCATGGTATCTACATGGTGAGCGGTATCATCATAGTGTCCATGGTATCTACATGGTGAGTGGTATCATCATAGTGTCCATGGTATCTACATGGTGAGCAGTATCATCATAGTGTCCATGGTATCTACATGGTGAGCAGTATCATCATAGTGTCCATGGTATCTACATGATGAGCAGTATCATCATAGTGTCCATGGTATCTACATGGTGAAAAGTATCATCATAGTGTTCATGGTATCTACATGATGAGCAGTATCATCATAGTGTCCATGGTATCTACATGGTGAGCAGTATCATCATAGTGTCCATGGTATCTACATGGTCAGCAGTATCATCATAGCTTTTCTGGCATTACATATCAGTCTTTTCATCATCCTGTTCACTTGTGGTCACATGAGAATTATTTTCTTAAGACGTATCCCCAAATCTGTACAAAACTAATCAAGTCAGAAACCCCTGAAAGAAAGGCTCCTGTCATTTCTATAGTCTGTTGGATTCCAGATGCTTATTTATTTGAGTTCTTAAAATACTTAGCGAATTAAAATATATGGCTCCTTCGCATAGAGGTACAAAGCCCAGCCTATGATACAGATGTCTCAGGTTTGGAGAAAAGATGAGGACATTTTGAAATTCAGCATTGTAAGCTTTCAGTAAAAAGAGACTCAGTCAAATGAGTTTTCAGTAGTTTTAAATTAGGTATTGTGGTCTCAGTCAAATGAAATTCAGTATTTTGAGTTTTCAGTCAGGTGAAGTAGACCCTTGGTAAACAGCTATCATATACCACTTACTGCACAGCCAGTACAGTACATTACTCCAAACAGACATACTTGACAAGGATTCTAGTGCCTTGACTGAAAATTAATCTCCTTCAACAACTACATAGCAACAGTAGTCAAGAAATCCTTCTATCTTGCATAACTGACATCTAAAGACATCTCATCCAGTTCAAAGGGAGGGACAAATTCATCACCCAGAGACTCCCTATGCTGTGGAACAAAATCCCGGTACATGTGAGGCAGAGCACCTCGCTGGCCTTGTTCAAGAGGAATCTTGACCAATGGATGGGAGATCACAGATATACCCCAGGGATTACTTCAGTGTCACTGCTTGACAGAGGCACAGCAAAATAATAGGCATAGTTTTATTCAAACTAAAGGGGTGGCGAAAGCCACATAACTATGGGCTAGGCTTATAAATGCCCTTGGGCAGATAGCCTAGTATGAACCTATGAACCTATGAACCTATCTCTATGTACTTAGCTCTGATTAGGCCAGTTATAGAGTACAAAGCCACTTTGACATGTACCTATTATGACATACCACACAGCTTAAAAGACCTTATGCTTCCATTTATGCATACATTAATTGATCTATCCATCAGACTACCTATCCATCCATCCATCCATGCATCTATCCATGTATCTATCCAAGTGACCATGAGAACAAAGCAAATCTATTTGGGCTTAAGTATATGGTACAAATCCTAATGTATTGTTCGTGGATATGAGGAACTTTGCTTTATAGTGTGGTACCACTCCTTCTTGTATGTGGACAATCTGTTTCCATTAAATGTATCAGTAATGCTCTTAAAATGAGTTGTTGTGTCTTTCAGCTTTTCCCGGTTAGGGGTCACCACAGCGGAACTCCGGTCAGCTAATGATTGACAGTAGATTTTTACATGCTGAGTTGCTAGCCCTGGCGCACAACCTTCAATGAAGGTATGCCCATTCATGCATGTCTCCACACAGAAGATGATTTAGCTGAGAATTGAACAGGACAATGTCTTACTGTGAGGTGACAATGCTACCGCAGCATCACCACTGCAGTTTTATGCTCTTAAAATGAGTAAGGTATTGATATCTGATCTTGTTTCTGCCAGTGACCAGAGGTGACCTATACATAAATAAGGACAAAATCAAATCAACACTGCTTAGCACTTTCTCCAGAAACTCACTGAGGACTGAAGTCACTAAATATGATAAGACATTTACATTTCAGACTTTATGTTCTTCAGGAAATACAGGCTCCTAAAAACACTGCTATTCTAACATCTTTCTAAGTTCATAAGAACAACACTTAAATGCTGTACCTGATTTTGGGCCTTTGTCTCCCCTATCATTTGTTTACTTTGTGCAGAATTCTTGAACTAAGAGTTTGAAAGGCATAGTATCAGATGTGAGTCTGAGGCTGGTTAAGATACTCTACTCTTTATCTTTTTTTTTGTGCATGTGTGTTTATAGTAATGTGTGCTTACTTCCTGATATGCACAAATCCCTGCTTTCAGTCATTTGTGCCACCAATGGCTTCACCTTTGTTATTGTTCAGCTTTGGATTTAATATTAATCGATGTAATTTCAGCATGTTATGTAATGTTTGTCCTATTGGGAAATGTACTATTTGATTTATTTTTTGTTTATGACTTGCGTGTATTTGCTAAATGGGGTACAGCATTAACCCACATGGGCTTTACCACCTGGTTAAGTGACTTGTACAGTCTCCCAGTAGGCAATGGACACTTTTTTATTTACGGTTTACTGCATTATCAGTTGCACTTTTCTAACATTCTGTGGAATTAACAGGATCATTTTAGCTGTAATGGGAGTGTGGTTGAAAATATTTTATTTCAAACATTCAGCCATATGTGACATGGGGCTTGCAGGATGTAAGAATTTGTATTTTTTTTTTGTACTTGGCAAGTTTAAAAGAATCTAAAGAAACAGCCCTAATCTCCACCATAGCAAATTTCTGTTGAAGTAAAATTAATAGCACTTTCTTACAGATTCAGTAGTTTAATTTGTTGCCTTTCAGATTAACAATATGTTTTACTTCAGAAGAAGACGGTTTCATAAGGAGACAAGGATGTTGTGGTGTCTTTGCTTCATCTGGGACAGAATTCCCCTCCAGAAATTAGGTTACTGTGAAAGCAGATGGTGGCTCAGTGCTTTTCCTGCTGAGAAACAGATATATTTTTTAACAACTAAAAAGCACAAGAAAAGCAGACAGACAGGTACAGTATTGCGCAGGCTCTGGCTGTCACTAGTGTAGGAATTTCACAGGCCATAAGAAGAGAGAAAGGTTAGATAAGCTTACAACAGAGAGGGAGGGGGCATGAGAATATAACTTAAAATTATTCAGACAGAGAATAGGGCGGGGGCTGCCCTTGTCTTTTTCTTTCTGTAATATTTCTTGAATACCAATTGGAATGAATAATGCCACACTTTGTTATTCCTATCTGAACAGCAAATAATGCATTATTCACGGTATTCAGGAAATGCCATTCATTACTTACACAGTTCTGGTAGAAAGTGGGGCTTGTTAATATGCATGAGGTAAACCTTGACCTCAAGCACAAAGAGATCCATGCCAGTGAATGGCAGATCTGTCATCCTGCACTGGATTTCTTGCATGAGTCATGAACCTGTCAGACAGGTAAAACGATTTCTGGATACAGCTGCACTCATTACTCATACGGCCTCCTAAGTGGAGTCCAAGACCACCTACAACCACTGCCTGGCCACCAGCAGCATAGCTTATGGTCCTGACCTGGCACTCAGTGAGCATCCATTAGATATGTCTGATAAGTCTGAAAAACTTTTACTATACCAAAATGCCAAAAAAGTAAAATTTAAAAGCAGAGATTATAATAAGACAGAACACATTCTAAACCATTTTTGTCATGTATGTTCTGCATCTTAGATTTATTTGGAAGCTTGATAGATATTTTTTATGTTTCACTTACCTGAAAATGACATGCTGTTGTCTTTCAGGCACAGCAATCCAGCAACAGAGGCTGTAAATAGCACATCATGATATGGACCTCCTTTTACAGTGGACTAACTATGAGTGTCAGGTAACAAGTAAACTGTTGCATGTCTTGAGCCCTTGATAAAAAAGCACCTGCTGCTAGCTGGACAGGAGTATTTCAGCCAGTACTGGTGGCTGCCATATAGGCAAGAATAAGGAAAAATGCTGTAAGCTGCATGGCCAAACTCAGCTTCAAGAGACACTAAAGGGGCATTTTTGTAGTGTCCACCAGCATTGATCTTACTTAGGCAGTGCTATGCAAGCCTAGGATTGCTAGAAAATCTGTTTCAACTTGCTAAATACTTAATGTCACAGCTGTATGTCTGATAAATGGGTATAATGTACCAGTAACACCAATATCATTATCAATACAAAGAAACACAAAATAATGAATATAATCAGCAATGTTGGTTCAAGTTCAACAACGAACTGCATGTCTCAGTTGTGAAGAAACTAGTGACATCACTGAATAGATACAGGAATTGGTCTAGAATATAAGTCACTATTTTTGGCAATCATTTTCTGATAGGACTTACAATCAGGTCCAACTAAGTAAATAGCACTTTTTATTTTAGTACAGGACCATGGCTTTGACCTGACATATCCATGCAGAAAAGGATCTCCTGCACCTTCTCTCCATTAAACTTAGTTCTGAGGTCACCAAACCTCTTGCTAAGGTGTAATACAGAAACATCATAATACATTTGGTTCAGTGAGTGTGTGACTAAAAGGTCTGATGGATTAATCCTTGAACAAGTAAAGGTACATCCTGAGGATTGAAAACTACTTAGCAATATGACTGAGCAGAGACCATAAGCCCACTCACTTGACTCATCATTGCTATGGCCAACCTTTATACAGTTTAGCATTCATTTGGAGTGGTCTGCTTTGGCTGAAACCCTATAAGCAGATGTTCAACATTCAATATTATAAAATGCACACTTACATTTCTGCAAAAAACAAGAGCCAATAATCTCATGGGCAGAACTGAACTCATCTGGTTATACTTCCATGGCTTTACTGCATATCAATTTAATATAAATTTAGAGAAAAGTTTAACCTTTGTACTCAGCCCTCATCAGGCCCAATATTGGGTACAACTCCCTTTTTGGTATGGACCTGTCCAGATATATGCAACAATTAGAGTGCTCACAGAGGTTCTTCATAAAGAGAATACAGGGATTAAACCACAAGCCTCAAAGCTCTATTACTATACAAGGTCTCTGAGACACTATTGACAGGTGATCCCTGCCTGGCCTATAAGGCATCCTCTGACACAGTATTAATGGATTTACTGCACATCCGAAAGTCAAATTATATCAGAAATACCTTATCCAGAGACATTAACCTCTTCTGCAACATTAACAGAACACTTCGGAGGGACAGGTACATATCCCACAGGATAGTACTGCTCTGGAGCAGACTCCCCATCAAAGTATAATAAAGCTCATCCCTATCCCTATTCAAAAGCAACTTAAATCAATGAATTGGAATAAGGAAATTTACCCCAGGAATGGCCACTGTGCAATTAATGGACAGAGGCAATACCTAAATGTCCTATCCTGCAAAAAGGACCCTTAAATAATCAGTGGCATGACCACAGAAAGAGTCATTCACACATGGGAAGTACAGGAGTAAAAATCATGTTATGGGTAAATAGAAAACCTAATGGGAAAACACAGCTAGGCTTAAAATGGCACTTCAGAGCAGTTGGCCTAGTATTCATCTGTAAACCTGTACCATCAACACTCACAGAAACACCAGACTTATGAAAAGCTTTTGATACTGTCTCCCACCAGAAACTCTTATACAAACTCACATCCCTGGAGCTCACCAGCTCTTTACTGCATTGATTTCATAGCTACCTCTCAAACAGTGCGCAAAAGCTGAAATGGAAAAATTATATTTCTCCACTATCTTGACAGTAAGTATTGGTGTCCCACAAGGATCTATACTAGCCCCATGCTTTTCAACATAGTTATCAATGAACTCTGCACTACTAAAAAAAAATGCTATCCTAGTTCAATATGTAGATGATGCCACCCTAACCTGCTCTGCCAAATCTCTCTCTAAACTCCACAACCTTACACGACAATCCTTATCAATTGAAGCATGACTAAATAATTCACAACTGCATCTAAACCCTAAAAAATCCCTAAATTAGTGCTCTTAATCTCAAAACACATCTCTACCAAATAACGGTATTCTCTATTTCCTCTGCCAACACCATGATAAAACAAATAAACCACATACAACTACTGGGTGTCGTCACAGATGATCAACTGAAATATGACCGCCATGTATCACATGATCAAAACTAGATACATTACACAGAGTAAAAAGCTACCTCACTTGTTGTTGTTGTTGTTTGTCTTTCGGCTTTTCCCGGTTAGGGGTCGCCACAGTGGAACTCTGGTCCGCTAATGATTGGCAGTAGATTTTTCACGAATTCCGAGGTGCCAGCTTGACGTCCAACCTTCAATGAAGGCACGCCCATTTACGCATGTCTTTCAAATGCCCATCCAACCGCGGGGAGGACATGCAGACTCCACACAGAAGGCACTCCCCTCACTCCAGCTGAGAATCGAACGGGAGAACCTCTTGCTGTGAGGCAACAACACTACCGCTGCACCACCGCCTACCTCACTGATGTAGACAAAAGATGTATATCCTCTACTATTCTTACAGCTACCTCTCCCCTCTGCTGACTCTGCCATCATTAACCTTCAAGTTTCTTAAGTACCCAAACACGAGCAATGTTATAATATAAATAGGCAAATCTGCAGTATACCACAACAGTAGAACACACCATTGCCTAGCCCTCAGAGAATTTAACTGGTTGGAACAACCACATCACCTGGTTCTTTATCAGCTAGCCAGAACATTCCCCAGTCCATGGCTGCTTAATACAATACTACTCTCCGTATAGAATTTTACATTCCAGGGAAAAATTACTAATCAGTAAAATAAAATCATCGAATATTGTAGGTGACTCTCTATATTCAAATAGTGTGGCTAACTATGGAACCACGTCCCAATGACACTGAAATCCATTTAGAATGCAAACTCATTTAAAACACAAATAAAACTTCAGCTATCATATCAATTGATCTCATCCAGTACATGTCCAGGATAAATGTAACTAGTATCTTCGGCTTGCCATATTATCAAACTATTTCTCTTCATTCAGAAGCCTATGCCCCATAACCTGTTTTCACCAGTACTAGAATAGTTTTACTAGCATCTCACAACTATATAATTTTGTGACACTGCTCCCCCCACATCTATACTTCAAATATAAACCTTATGATCACCATATAACTGTCTCTGAATCTGCATTACAAACCACTTCTTAACTACAATATCAATATTTTCTGCTCCACCTACTTCCTTCTCATACCTCCATTCCTTTGAATTCCTAAGCAATAATCATGTGGTCTTTTAACCTGACAAACCCAGTAATACACCTTTTCATATACTTGGTGTTCAACATCTGCTAATGCATACATATCTTTTATACTGTAATAGTTGCCACTATTTTCATATGAATGCAACCTAATTGGCAAATGTATGTATGATTATTATTATACAATGATAGATGAGCTCATTAGTATTTAAAAACATGCATACTGATTGGACAGCCCAACCAGCATGCCCACTGTAAATCAAGCATATACCAACAGAAAAAAGTCTGGACTTTCCTCAAATAGTACATGCTATGGAAATATAGTCAAGTGTCCAGATTTGCACAAAGTTCAACATTTTGCCTCATATTTTATATCTGTCCCTAATAAAATTTGTGATTTTCTGACTGAGGAGTCAAGTCACTAAATAATAACAACTTATTTCAGTTTCAGAATATACTTCAGGCAATCCCACACAGCATAAATCCTGTTACTCAAGCAGCTTTCTATGTTTATAAGATTAACATTTACAATAGTGACCTTATTTAAGGCTTTGCAACACTTCTTGAGATAAGAGGTTGAGAGGTATGTATGGAGGACAAAGAAAAGACAAGGAAAATCAGGTACATTTAGCAACACTAAAGAAACATATCTGATTTTCCTTGAATTTTTACCCTGTCTCTCTTGTACCTCTAAACTGTCAGGGTTTTACAGTTAAAAAAAAAAAGCAACAGAGATCTTCCTTTCTTTGTTGCTCGTTTTCCACAGCACTGATGCACTTTGCAAACATGGGAATGTAAGTCCCACATGCATGCATACAGGGAGAACATTTGAGATGGCCAACCCACTTAGTTCTTAACCTTGACTTATCTTCTGCTCCTCCTTACTCCCTTTCCACTTTACAAAAAAAAAAAATGTCTAAGCGTGTTTCCTGCCTTTTCTGTAAGTAGTGTAGTCCAGATACAGATATGCTGTACCCAGGACTGCTTGTAAGCATATGAGACCCTGCTGCTTAGCTAGGGTTAAACTATTCCTCGTGCCATAAAGTGTGCTCTTCAAATTTTCCCTTAGAACTAGCCAGTTTTTTCGTTTTAGCACTCAAATCTGTTTCTTTGAGCTCAGCACTTGTTCAGAACTCATTCTAAGCACTAAATAAGCTACAAATTACTACAGCACTCAACTTTCCTCACTTGTCTACACGGAAACAGGTTTTAGTACTTAATAAATAAGCACCTATCCAGGCATATCTAAGGGTTAGCTCACTGTGTTTTCTCCTGTCTACCTGATGAATCTGGGCATCTTGGGGCAATGCAGCAATTGCCTCATGTACACAGACAACCCTCTCCTCCTATCACCCAACACTACAACCTGTGAAAGATGCACTTATATAGCCAAACTGGAAGCAAAGCTCTCTTCACCCAAGACTGGACTAGACAGTCAAGAGGAGAGGGTAAACACTTGCAACACACTACACTCATCACGTAGTCCCTCAAAACCTACACCACCAAAACACACACATAGAAACACAAAACACACACCTACATTCGTGGAGGCTCTCAATAAAAATCTGACCAAGCAACAGGGAACTCCAAAGCAGAAACGCAAGCAACCTCCACCCCCCCCAACACAACCCAAATGAAACATAGCCCACAAACTCAGTGTGCCACTCAACCACAGCCCATAACGCATAACAACTTACCCAACACTCTAGTCATAGGTGAGTCTATAGTCAGGCACACTGATGTTTCCACTCACCAGGCTAAACAAGGAGAAAGTTACCGTAAGCTGCTTGTCAGGTGCCAGGATCCAACACATAACACACGCACTCAGGTCACTCCACAACAAGTACAAATATGACTCTGTCATTGTCCATGTTGGTGTGAATCACCTGAGATGTAACACCCTGGACTACATGAAAAGAGACATGAAGGAGATGTCCAATCTTGTAGTCTAGTCAGGTATGACCCTAGCCCTGAGTAGCATCCTGCCATCACCCAGAACGATACCACAGTACAAGGACAAAACGATTGACTTCAACAATTGGCTAAGCTACTGGTGTCATTCTAAGGGGATCCAGTATCTGTCTGCCTGGGATGACATGATCGACAGACCACAATGCTTTGCCAGAGATGGCCTGCACCTGTCACCCTTGGGATTCTGGATACTGGCTAAGGCTCCTGCGACCCCTATAGTACCTTTTTTAGGAAAGATTCAAACTCACCACTATAACAGGTACAAGCAAGCAAAATCAGAGGGTAATGCTACTCAATGCTAGAAGTCTAAACCTCAAAATGCACTCACTCGAGGCAATCCTTAAAATGGAGAACATCGACACCTGTGCAGTGACAGAGACCAGGTTCAAGGCTCCATAGAGCAGCCCTGCATTACCAGGCTATAAATCATACCACACCTTTCGGCCACCTAACCTGGACCAAAACACTAAAGGCGGAGGCATGTCCATATTCATTAGGGATATCCACACCTCCAGGCTAGTTGCTCAGCATAATGCATCCAAGATTATCCAAGTGCAACTAACTCTGGGCAAGACCGCAATCCAAATTGTAGCTTGCTACAGATCCCCCACCATGCCCCAGGATTCCAACTCATTTCTTGATACAATGGAAAATATTAGGGTACAACCTAACACCCTAATAATGGGTGATTTCAACTACCCCACCATTAACTGGGCAAGGTACGCATGTACCAACTCTTTTGCGCAATGTTTTCTGGAATTCATAAATTCCACTGCCTTGGATCAACTTATCCACAACCCCACCAGGGGCAACAATATCCTAGACCTGGTCATTACCAACATTGGAACCAGTGTGCCACACCAGAGGTCAATTCCTCATTGGTCAGATCCGACCACAAGCTAATAACCCTAGAGATCCACATTCCACCCCCATTAGGGAAACCACTGTAAAAAATTTCTCCAAAGCCAACTTCACGCTTCTTAAGACAGAAGTGGAAAACTTCACGACACCCATGCAGACAGACAATAGAGGAACGACAGCTGAATCCTACACAATTGCACTTTATAAGCACTTACATGAGTGCATGGATCGTGCAATCCCTAACAAAACCAAGATGCTATCCTCCAAAAAAGAAGCCAATCCGGTGGTCCCCTGCCATAAACAAACTCTACAACAGAGGAAGGAAACTGTTGCAAAAAAGAGTAAAATCCCATGATTGGAGGAATTCCCTGGTCATCCTCAGTAAAAAGCTGAGATACTTCATAAAATCCTCCAAAGCTAGTTATGAAAACAAAATCACTACTGATTCTAAAGACAAAACCAAAGCATTATATAGCTATGTCAAGAATCTCAATGGCAACACTCACATCTGCTCTGAGTTATAGCACAATGGCACTAAATATACAGAGCCAATTTATATTGCCAACATCCTGGCAGATAGGTTCAGTGCTAACTTTACTCCCTTCTCACCCCCTAAAGGGCACATCTCTACACTGGAAGAATGCAAAGTTCCTGTAATCATGGCTGCACAGGTAAAAACCACACTCTCCAAAGCCAAGAAGACATCATCCATGGGACCTGACATCATCCCAGGCTGCGTTCTACATGAACTACAGAATGAACTGGCATCCCACCTACGTATCATGTTTAATCATAGCCTCACCTCAGGCTCTGTGCCCACTGAATGGCGCACGTGATGGTTATCCCACTCCACAAAGGGGGACCCACCACAGACCCTGGGAACTACCACCCCATTAGCCTGATGAGCCTGGTCTGCAAGGCTATGGAATGTATCATCATGGAACTTATAAACAATGACATTGGTAATCTCCAAACTCTGGACCCCACCCAGTTTGGGTTAGTAAAAGGCAGATCATGTCTACTAAACCTGATAGACTTCTTTGAAGCGGTCACCAAAGCCGTAGATGAGGGTAACTTGGTTCACACAGCCTATCTAGATCTCGCCAAGGCTTTCAACACCATCCCCCACTTTGAAATTACAGATAAACTCACTAAACTTGGTATAAATTCCTATGTCAAAAGATGGGTTGCCAACCAGCTCACTGACAGAACCCACACTGTGAAAGTAGCAGACGCCAAATCCGACTTCAGACCAGTGACAAGTGGAGTACCACAGGGTTCAGTCATGGGTCTTCTCCTGTTTGGTATCTACTTGTCAGAAGTACAGGCTAACACAGAAGGTCTTTGGCTAATGAAGTTCATAGATGACTGCAAACTAAGAGCCATAATCAAAACTCCTAACGATGTGGACATCCTACAAAAGGGCCTCACTGAGACAGATGCCTGGTGTCAAAGCCATGGCCTCAAGCTCAATTCCAAAAAGTGCATTGTCATCCCTTTTGGTAAAAATTCTGTACCCATGAACTACCACATAGGCGGTAGTCTACTTAACACCGAAAGTGTGATAAGAGACCTTGGGACACAGGTGGACAGTAGTCTCTCCTTTGATAATCACATCACCACAGTAGTCAGTATAGCTCCCTCTGTATTTCATGTTGAAGTAATAGACTGTAGTTTTCCATTACACCACAAGGTGGAGCTCTTTTCAGGAATATAAAAGACAATTTCGAAAGTGAAAGAGGTTTCTGGAAGACTAGCTGAAGGAGGGAAGACTGAAACATGTAGGTGAAGGGAAAAGGGCCTTGCAGCATGACTGGATTTTCTTTTCTAGTGCATTGGGATAGGGAAGTGAAGTAGCAGAGTGTGTCTGTCTCTGGCTGAAATCCTGGATGATGCTATTTTGTGGAATCAGGACAGAAGTCTCAAACCAGTAGCCCCAGGCCTGCTATGATTCAGCAAGAAAAGTAGTTCCCTTGGGTCTAGTACCGAGAAGCCATAGAGGATTACCAGAGTTCTGGTAGGTGATTTTCTACTTTTCTCATCAGAGGAACCATGGCGCCTGGTCACTAGGATATTCTCGACAGAGTGGTGAGAGGCTCTGGCCATCATTTTTATATTTTTATAAGACTGTGGTTCCCCCCAAAATGCTTTGTGGATTACAAATAACTGGGATCCATATGAGCTCCAACTTTGGCCCCATCATGCCAGCAGCAAGACTGTAAATAGTCACTGTCCACTGAACAGGGTATAATAAAGTGTTTCATAGTTGGTCTGTTTAGAATTGATCAAGGGGGTAGAGGGTGTTAGTACTGCTGAATGACATTGCATTCTCTCATATTTGTATTGTGGCACTATAAATCTTTATTGTTCAATGATGATGCATTTTGCCATGTTAATACTGCTGCCTTAAAGAATCTTTACTGCTCAATGACATTGCATCTTTCTCATATTTGTATTGTTGCATTATAAATCCTCATTGTTCAATAACATTGCATTTGCTCGTATTAGTACTGCTGTCTTCAAGAATTCTGATGCTCAATGACATTGCAGTTTCTCATATCTGTATGATTGTATTATGACTCTTTTATTGCTTAATGACATTGCATTTTTCCCATGTTTGTATTGCTGCATTATAAAGCTTTACTGCTCATTAATATTGTCTTCTTTGTGCATGGTTGAATGTTAAGACTTTCTTCTGTTGAGTTCTGGGGAAGAGGGTAAATGTATGTTTTTATTGCATGCATATCTAACCTTGCTTTATTGCTAACTGCTGCACTGTTGAAATAATTTGTTTATGGTTGTGCTATTGCCTTTTTAAACTAGATGTGTCACCTAGAATAAAATCTGTCCCTCTTTCCACCTTCGTGTGTTGGACCTATAGGGGTGTCACCAGAGTCAGGTAGGAAGGAACCCATATCTCTTCAGCTACACCTGCGGGTGCGCTACATTTGGGGGCTCATCCGGGATTTCCTGTACTGCCTTGGACTCCACCCTATTCCCCTGTACGTGTAGAAAGCAAATCCAGCAGAAACATGAACTCAGAAGCTGCAGTTTCACTGCGCAAAATACTATAGGGCCTGAAGTTTTGAATGCTTTTGGAAGTATTGTAGAAAAATGCTTAAAGCCTACACAGCCATTCACTAGGTTTGGCTACCGCCAATTGCATTTCTATTCTGGCAAACAGGAAGATTTTCAGATGAGGGAGGAAGCTTGAGAATCCCAGAGAGGGAGAGGGAGGATATCCCTAGATCTCAGAAGAAGTAGCTGAAAGCTGAAGGATGAGTTGGATAGCGCTGAAATACCATATGCAACCTAAGGATGGGTAAACAAAACTGCAGGGCCAAGGACTATTGATATTGACTGCAGGATGAGCAGGATGCGCTAAGGACTGGAGGGGCTGTTGACCTACTGTATCAGTTTGAACAAACATACCATCATGTCAAAACCACTCCATCATTATATCTGATTTAGGATAAAATGCACCAGATCATCATCCTAAATTGCATGATAAAAAAAGTAGCTGAAAGTAGCTGGATAAGTATGGATCAGAGAGAGCTCAGATATGGACTCAACTGTATGGAAATGAAGATGAGAAAAAGAAGAGAGAATTCTAACTTATTAACATATGGTAAAACAGTAAAAGGAAAGAGAAAGCCCCATTTCTATTGAAGTCAAAAAAGTGTTCAACAGCAACTAAAACAGTGAGTTCACAGCAGGAGGCCTATAGCCATGCTACTCACTACTCAAACAGGAGTGAGAGCAGAGGGTGCAGCAATGAGGTGGTGTCACAGCAGCAGATGCAGGTGTCTTCTCAAAGTCACGGAGACAGTTGCAGAATTGCAGAAAACTGTGGCAACCCAGCATGGAATTAGAGCAAGGAAGATAGAGGAGGAGGAGGGTGGCTCTTTGCCTCCCGAGCTACTGGTGGCTAACCAAAAGTGGCTAACCAAGAAAAAAAAGAAAATTAGTTGTGAAAAAGAAATATTATGTGAATTAAACAAAAAAGTAGTAAAAGTAAGAGTAAAGAGGAAAGAGTAAGTAGGGAGCGATACTGGATTGGGACTGAAGGAGACTGAGAAGACTTAAGAAAACATTTGGAAAACAGAAAGCCACAGGAAAGATCAAGGGTCAATTCAAGCATAAAAGTCTCCCATTCCAATCAGCATGGAATGGAATTTGTTTGCATGTATGTTGACTCTATCGTATTCTGAATCAGCTCACCCAGACCAGACAGTACACACAGACCCTCTGAACTGGAAACACGTTCTAAACTGCCAGGTGAGCAGTAACTTAAGGAATGGATACAATCAAATGGATACAATCAAAAATCGAAAATCCAGAAAATAAAAAAGTCACCACTTCATCACCCCTTTTTTTTTTTTGTTTTTTGAAAGCTACCTCAAGGTTTACCAAATGCCAGCAACTTTCCAGAAGAGAATGGAAAGAAGACATGTGAAGACATGCATCTCCTGGAAGTCTAGTTTACCTGGACTGACCTTTTTGGGAGGAGGGAGGGCAAGACAGAAGAAGAAAATGATGGGAAAGGGACAGATTAAAGAATGAGAAGTGGGAAGTTGTCATTGGACAAATGCAAGTTCTTCCAACATTCAGTGACCTATGTTGGACATGTGTCTGCAAATGGAATATCCACAGAGCCCAGCAAAGTTGAAGTGGTGACATCTTGGCCCAGACCCAAAACTATCACAGAGCTGCGATCTTTCCTGGGGTTCTGCAGTTACTATAGAAGGTTTGTGGAAGGATTTTCAAAGATAGCAAGATCCCTCAACCCTTTGCTCCAAAATGATGAGAAAGCATATGAAACAGATGAAGATATCCTTGTAAAAAAGCCTAAGGGACCGAGAGGTTCTAAAGAACTCATCGAGAGTCGTTGGGCTCCTGAGTGGGAAGAGTCATTTGAACAGCTTAAGTATTGCCTCACACATGCCTCTGTGTTGGCATATGCTGACTCAACAAAGCCATACACTTTAAATGTGGATGCTAGCAGGGATGGCTTAGGAGTCCTTTACCAGAAGTATGACAAGAAGCTGAGACCTGTGGCTTTTATCAGTCAGAGTTTATCCCCCACTGAAAGAAACTACCCTGCACACAAGTTGGAATTCCTTGCCTTAAAGTGGGTGGTAGTGGACAAGCTGCATGACTATCTCTATGGGGCTGAATTTGAAGTGCAGACTGACAACAATCCTCTGACATACATCCAGACCACTGCAAAGCTAGATGCTACTGGCCACAGATGGATGGCAGCTCTATGCAACTATACTTTTAGTTTGAAATACTGCTCAGGGCACGGATGGAGATGCTGATGGTCCGTCCAGAAGACCTTAGGGAGATTTACACCCCGATGATGAATGGGTGGAAATTTCAGTGCCAGGGGTGAGAGCTGTGTGTCAGATTGCAACCTGTTTTCAACACACTGAATGTTGGGCCCAGAAGTTGGGTCTGTCTGCAGCAAGCATACCCCAAGCTTACTGTAATCTGGTCACTTCACAGGCTTCATCACTACCAAGTTTGAGTAACAGTGACCTCAGGAGAGATCAAAGAGAAGACCCCTTAGGTCAGCTGGTGGTAGCTGCTTTAGAGAAGAAACAAGTTAACATGCTTCACATGGATATTCATCCTCTGGCAAGACGTTTGGCCAAAGAATGGGACAGACTCCAGATACAGACTGGACAAGTGAATAGGTAATCTCCTATTGCACTCGGCAGTGAAAAATGGCAATTGTTGCTTCCTCAGAAGTATAGAGAAGTAGTACTCTGGTCACTGCATGATGAACATGGTCATCTTGGTTATGACAGAACTATGGGTCTGGTATGAGACAGGTTCTACTGGCCATGCATGAAGCAAGATGTTGAGGATTATTGTCGTAAATGTCTTTGTTGCATTCAGAGAAAGACTCTGCTGACCAGAGCTGCCTCATTGGGTCATATGGAAAGCAGTGGACCCATGGAACTGGTCTGTATAGATTTTCTGTGCACCTAACCAGATGATGGTGGGGTCAGTAATGTGCTGGTGGTGACAGACCACTATACCAGGTATGCTCAAGCATTTCCCACTCGCGATAAGAAAGCTATTACAGTGGCAAAACTACTAGTTGAGAAGTTCTTTGTACACTATGGCCTGCCAAAAAGGATAAACTCTGATCAAGTATGTGATTTTGAGAGCAAGCTTGTCCATGAGCTACTCACTCTGTTGGGAGTCCAAAAAAAGCCACACCACTCCTTATCATCCTCAACGGGATCCTCAGCCTGAGCTTTTCAACAGAACCTTACTAGACATATTGGGGACACTATCTGCTGAGAAGAAGAGTCAATGGAGTAGACATGTAGCCACAGTAGTGCATGCTTACAACAGTACTAAAAATGATGCTACAGGATTCTCGCCTTACTTCCTAATGTTTGGAAGAGAAGCTCGTCTTCCTGTTGATGTCACCTTTGGAGTCACAGCTGATGATACACCAGTGCGATCTCATGGCAGTTATGTGGAGAGACTGAAGAAGAACCTCAGACAGGCTTATGAGCTTGCTGAAAATCAACAGGACAAAGACATCAATGAAACAAGGCTTACTATGACAAAAAAGTAAAGATGCATGATTTGCAGCCAGGGGACAGAGTTCTTTTGAGAAATTTGGGACAACAAGGGAAGCATAAACTAGCTGACCACTGGGGATCTGAGATTTACATAATTTGTTCTCAGCTACCTAATATCCCTGTCTACCAAGTCTGCCCTGAGGGGAAAGAAGGACCCATAAAAACCTGGCACCGAAACAACTTAATGCCTTTGGCAAAATCAGTGAGACTCATGAATCTGGAACCCAGAATGGCTCAGCGGAAGCCTAACTCAAGGCGATCCAGAAGGCTAAGGTGGAGAGGAACTATCCTCTCCAATATTCAAGAGCCTATGCTTCCTCCTGCTGAAAGAGAGGAGGACAGTGATGATGACTGGGGTTTCAGTGGACTTTTTATGAGGATGTTCATGACCCCGTGGGCTGTAATCGCAATGTAAATGCACCCAAATTCATTTCTTGTCATTTTGAGATGCCCAGACCTAACAATAGACTAAGTAATGTTTCTGTGCCTCTTGCAAAACCTGATACTAATGGAGGCCCTGCTATGCAAACATCAGAAAATAGTGCTGAAGATAGTCATGCCATTATGGAAAATGAAAGTGAAGTTATACAAGAGGGGATCTTAGAAGTAGACAATATGCCTACTGAAGAACTAGACATTGAATGTGATCTGAGTGACAAACCTTCTGAGGAAAATTCCTTAGCTGTCTCTTCCAAACCAAAACTGCAGAGACTGATTCGGCCTGCACAGAGACTTACCTATAACAGTTTGTGACACTGTACACAGGAACCTGTGACCACAGCTCATCAGAGGGTCTGCACTCATAATCCCTATGCCTCCTACTCCAGTGGTGACACCCCATCCCAAGTTAAGCATAAGGCTGATTACCCTTGGTGGAATGTACTTTTTGAATGCAAAAATATTGTTCAGTTGACGGTGCATTAGTGTTTGTAAATATTTTCTGCTAATCTACCTTTGACTTGGGGGTACCCAAGATTTTCAAGTGGTGGGAGAGTGTAGCTCCCACTGTATTTCATGTAGAAGTAATAGACTGTAGTTTTCCATTACACCACAAGGTGGAGCTTTTTTCAGGAATATAAAAGACAATTTCGAAGGTGAAAGAGGTTTCTGGAAGACTTGCTGAAGGAAGGAAGACTGAAACATGTAGTTTAAGAGAAAAGGGACTTGCAGCATGACTGGATTTTCTTTTCTAGTGCTTTGGGACAGGGAAGTGAAGTAGCAGATTATGTCTGTCTCTGGCTGAAATCCTGGATGATGGTATTTTGTGGAATCAGGAGAGAAGTCTGAGACTAGTAGCTCCACGCCTGCTATGATTCAGCAAGAATTCCTAGTACCGAAAAGCCATAGAGGATTACCAGAGTTCTGGTAGGTGATTTTCTACTTTTCTCATCAGATGAACCATGGTGCCTGGTCACTAGGATATTCTTGATGGAGTGATCAGAGGCTCTGGCCGTCATTTTTATATCTTTATAAGATTGTGGTTTTCAGCAGCAAATATACAACATCACTTGTAGGATTTTAAACAATTCAGCTGGAATTCCATAATTTCTTGCTGCCACATATTAACAAGGCTTTCTGGGTCCATTTAACTTGAGTTTTCAGAATGTCTGGCTCTAAATCAGAGAACAGAACATTGTATATGTCAGTAATGTAAGTGTACTTCTTGTATTGGATCCTTGTCTCAGACCATCTCAAATACTCTAACATTAACACACTTCCCAATACTTTAAGAGACCATCTACCAGTCTATACTTATAGAACCACCACCCAAAAGCCCAAAACCCACAACTACAAAATAGCTAGAAACTTAACAGAGTTCAATCAAAACCAGTTTAATAACATACTAAAATCATTAAATTGGTACCCATTAAAAACTCTACCTCTAGATTACGCTGTTAGCTACTTCAACAAAACATTCCAAGATACCCTCAACATTCTGGCCCCTCTTAGAACAAAAAGAACCAAGTCCAATCATGCACCTTGGCTAACCAAAACAACAAAACAAATATTACAAATTCGAGACAGAGCTTGGAAAACTTGGCTTAAAAATAAAAATGAAACCAACCTGTACAATTATAGGCAACTACGAAATAAAACTAAAAAAATAGTGAATGCAGATAAAAAAATTACTTTAAACAGCAGTTAGCCAACCATACAAACAACCCAAAAACTTTCTGGAAAACCATCTCTTCACTCTTGAATCCTGGATCCATACAAAACCCTTCCCCAAACCCTGTCAAGACTCCAACTGAAATAGCTAACATGTTTAATACCCATTTCCTCGACAGTACAGAAACATTAGTCTTAGACTTCAACTCTAATACTAATCCCAACAATCTCAAAAATTCCCCCCCTCCCCTTCAAACAACCAATACAGTTAAATAACACCTCATCAACTCACTACCAAGATGCCATAATTCCTCATTTCTTTTTATAACCTGTTCTTACATCATCGATCCATAAACTCCTTCTTAAGCTTAAGCCTTGCTCATCCTCCTCTGACAATCTGCCATCAGAATACTTGCAACTTGCCGCTGACTCTATCGCATACCTAGTTAGCATACTTATACATTGATCCATTTTGGAATAGTATGTCCCTACTCTGTGGAAAAAATCAATCATAATCCCTCTGCTCAAAGAAGGTAAATCAAATGAGATTACAAACTACTGACCCATCTCTATCCTTCTCGTCTATCCAAACTACTAGAAAGATGCATACATATACAATTGCTAAACTACCTTACCCATAACAACCTCCTCATACCCACCCAACACGGTTTTAAGTTTGGGCACAGTACAACTACAGCTCTCATCTCTTTCACAGATATAGTCAACAAAGCTAGGGACTCCAATGTATACACATCTGTATTACTATTAGATTTGTCAAAGGCATTTGACACAGTCACACATAACAAACTAATTCAGAGACTATCCAAAATAGGATGTACATCATCCACCAAACAATGGTTTAGCATCCAATAGACAATGATGCGTAAAATGGCAGGATTCCCTATCTCAAATACCAAACTAACAAACCCAGTGTCCCACAGGGGACCATTCTAGGACTCCCTCTCTTCAACATATTTATAAACAGCTTACATATGGCCTCCTAAAACAGCACACCACTCCAATATGCTGATGATTTAACAATCATAGCCTTCTCTAGCAACATGACTGGCCTGCTGCAAAAAAATACAGACAGCATTCACTGCAGTAGAATCATGGCTAACCAATGCACAATTACTACTAAACCCTAATAAAACCACGCTTTTATTTTTTTAAAGCAAAATAACTCATCTGATTTCAAAATCTACTCCAATAATGAAATTGAAATTGTAACAAGTGCTAAACATTTGGGTATCACCATAGTCAACAAACTGACATTTGATGAACATATATTGAATGTCATTAAAAAAACTCATGTCAAACTAGGGACATTATACAGACATAAGAAATACATGAACCCAGACACCAAAAAAAGTACTTGCTAACACCTACCTGATCCCTTCTTCATTCTATGGTGCTCCCATCTTTAGATATTTACACATCTCTCTCAAAACCAAACTTCAGTCCTGTTATTATAAAATTGCTAAATTTGCCACCAATATACCATATAGTGCTCACCACTGTTACGTACTAAAGGAACTCAACTGGCTAGAATTCCCCCATTATCTAGATTATTTACAACTCCTAATTGTACTAAAACTAATTTTCCATCCTGACAACTGTCCAGCCCTAATATTTACCCTTCAAGATTTTATTCCCACCAGAAACCTCCGATCTGCTAATAGACAACTTATACACAGACCAAATAAAATAGCCGGTGAGAGTCTCTACTTCTATGCTATGTGAAAATTTGGAACAACTTACCAGATAATATCATTAGTACTGAAAACTGCAAAAAAATTCAGACTTACATTAAAAAACTACCTCTACAACTCCTGGATCTGCCCATGTACAACAACTATTTCCTAACTTTCCCCCTTCCTATGGGCTTCTCTTTCTTCCCTCCACTCTCCTTCATTCTCCCACTAACATTCTTCCATACTAAATCCATTTTCTCTGCTCATCACACTAAATCCTCAACCTATAGTACAGCACCCCTCATATACAAACTAACCACATCCCTCAAAGGAATACTAACTGAAGTCCCTCTTTTACCTCATCTATGTCACATAACTCACTTTACTCTTCCATCACTAATGCTGTAACAACTACCCTATCATCTGACGTGCTATTTGAATCTATCATCTCTCGCCCTAACAAAAGAAAAAAAAAAAAAAAAATATATATATATATATATATATATATATATATATATATATATATATATATATCTGAGCACCACAGTACATCATGCATGAAGTTTGGATTGAGGAGAATATGTGCTTGAATGTGCTGATGCATACCAGAGGCCCTTGAAGGGCTTTCGTGTATTTGGTGATTTAGGCAACTTCAGAGCTGGTCAAGCCATGTGAAGGGAAACCAATGGATGACAATGTGTATTGGTGTAGTTATGCAGCCTTTGGTGTCATTTGGTCTAAAGGGAAAAGATGGTGTTTAACTTTTTGTGGGGCTTTTTGGTATTTATGTTGGCCGAATAAGTGCATTAGTGACACGGAATCCTGGTCGGTTTTGACGTTTGGAGGAACGAGGAAAATGCAATGTTTTTTCATCATTGAGGCGAATGGCCTAAACAACTTTTGGACATTATTCATCGGCATTTTGGTACCACAATTATGATAAGGTACTTTTTTGATATAAATCTTCAGACATTTTTGAGGATAATATATGGGACAAGTGTGATTAAAATACATGGTGGACAATTGTTTTGTAGCATTGAGCCGAATTGCCCAAATCACGTTTGGACATTATTCATTGAATTTTTGGCATTAGATTGAAGAAAAGGTACTTTTGGGGTTAACAACTTTTATGTCTCATAGAAATTAATGGGACTAGTGTGATTAATAACCAAGGGTCGAGGATGAGTATATGATTGCCAGACAGTGGTTTGGTGGAAAGGCCAGAAGAGGCCTATGTTTATTGAATGGGACTGTGTGCGACTAATGTACTGTATTTTTAAGTTGCTTAACGATAGTTAAACTTTCACATTTCCTAACGAAGTCACTTGAAAGTATAAAGTGGCAATTTATATATCATCTAAAACTCGTTGTGTCAATATTGATTGATATTTCATCTTTTTGAACAAATATTTAGTTGTGCTTTAGACATATGTATATGAGTTTACACCGGGAAATCTATGGAAAGGTTATTTATTTGAAGTTGCTTATAGTACAGTTGTGTACACTTACCATAAATGTAGATGTTTGCATGTATTCACTGTTGTAGTCATCACATTTGGGTTATCTGCCTGCAGGTAGCCCTCAGCCAGCCTGAATACCAGAGTCTTCGGATTTCTGAGTTGGATGCTGTCGCTTCTTCCATAACGTCAGGTTGTCAGGGTTATAAAACATGCAGCCAACATGCAGCCAACGCCATTACATCAGTTTTTCTTGCCCCAGATGTCAGGTGCCCCCACAAAAGGAAGCAATTATATGGTATGGTATGGAACACCCCCTGCAAAAAGCAAATACACATGATATAATATATACTAAACAAGAAGGAAACATAAAAGTCAAGAGAAGTCAGGGGGCTGGAGGGAGGGTAACCAGGACTGCAACAGTGAATGCACTCGAACATCTACATTTATGGTAAATGTACACAACTGTACTATGTTCTTCATGTTTCACTGTAGCAGTCATCACATTTGGGTTGATTCCCAAAGCTAAGGAAGGGTGGAGGTAGTTAAAGAGCATTAGGGCTAGCAATAAGGCCCTGTAAGACTGCTGTGGCAAATCCAGCTCTGGATTTAGAAAAGACAGGCAGGTGGTAATGCTTGGTGAAGGTATGTACAGAGCTCCAGGTTGCAGATTCCAGGATGTCCCTGCTAGGGACTCCTCTGAGAAATGCAGTAGAGGTAGATGCAGCCCTGGTGGAATGTGTTCTTATCCCCTGTGGAGTAAGTTTTCCATGGTGTTTGTAGCAGAAATGGATGCAATGGTCTATCCATTTGGAAATGGTTTGCTTTGAAATTGCCTTCCCCTCTGCCCCTGCAGCAAATCTAACTAGCAGCTGGTCAGATTTTCTGAAAGGCTTAGTCCTGTCCAAATAGAATCTAAGCTGTCTGTGTATGTCCAGAGAATGCAGTATCCTTTCCCCTTTATTCTGAGGATTAGGGAAAAAAGTAGGCAAATTAATGGACTGGTTTAGAGCCACACCAGACACCACCTTGGGCATAAAGGATGGATTAGTCCTTTTTGAGGCATACGGGCCTGAGAATGCACTTTGGTCATTGGTTTAATATGAAAATTGGTAGGCCTGAATACACCCTCAGAAGCCAGTGCCTGCACAGTGGCTCCGGACCCATCCAAGGTAGAGACATCCGCGAGTTCCATAGTCGACGAAGCATCTCGTGGCATACTGGACTCCTAATGGGTCTCAGTAGAGGCCTGTGAATCTGTAGTAGCGGGTATCAGGGGCTGCGAAAGCGCCTCACTGAGTACTGGCGGACTGGTGACTAGCTTATCAGAAGCATCGTCGGCAGTTTTGGACCTATGCGGTCTGTCGCTGTCTTTGTGTTTTTTTCAGAAGATTGCTAATCGGATGGCTTACCAAAGCCATTTTGGAATACAGAGACTGAGAGCAAAAGTATTTAGCTACAAAAATAGCCCGATGATGAATAGTTCAGGTGTTGAACAAGGCACAAAACCGAAAGCGAGGGACGTCATGGTCTGGGCCTAAACAGGTGACGCAGTAAGAATAAAAATCTCTATGAGGTATTTGCTTTCCACAGGCAAGACAATTGTTAATTTTTTCTGACATTGGTTAGAGCAAGAAAAAAGGATCCCCAACGGGGTACTTATCTTTTTGAAGACTTCAGGTCTGAAACTCGAAAACGAAAATTTCAGGAGTCGTCCGATCGGCACTTGCGAACTGCTTCTGCTTCGGGCACTGCACGGCAAGAAAGACTGATGTAATGCCGTCGGCTGCATGTTTTATACCTCTGACGACCTGAAGTCATAGAAGAAGCGACAGCATCCGATGCAGAAATCTGAAGACTCTGGCATTCAGGCCGGCTGAGGGCTACCTTCAGGCAGATAAACCAAATATGATGACCGCAACAGTGAAACACGAAGAACATCTGCACCATTACAGTTTTTTATGGAATGGGATTGTAATTGTACTAAGAAACACAACACATAGTGAGAGTAGGCTAATAGGTATGGCAATATGGCAGAAATATATGATTTGAAAACATTTTTGGATAATCTGGCCACAGGTAATGATGATTTGACATCATTTAATATGGAAAGAGGGGCTGAAGCACCGCAGAGGGCCACCAGTAAAACTGATTTGGAAGCTCAGTTCACATTACTTTTACATATCATGAGAAAGGTACGGTCTAATGTTTGGCACAGGAAGTTACTTAAAGCTTATTCCACAGCTAATATAGCTCCTAGAGGTCTCAGGGTTTATGTGGAACTTGGGGTTGGGATGGTGAATGAACAGTTTATTCAAAAGTGGCAACAAGTGCAGCTTATGGCATCCAATATGTTTCTTAAGTTAGTGATAGAATATTACGAGCAACAATATGTAGGGATGTCAGAAAAACTGAATGAAACATATGAGCAAGTGGCCAAGCATTATGGTGATTCAGCCTATAGTGATATATATGCCATGTATGTTAAGGAGGTACAAAAAATAGAAAGAGAGTTACTAGATAGAAAGTCAAAGAAGTTCCACAGGAACTCAAATGACTATCAAAATGAGGTGGCATATACCTGGAAAAAGGTTAAGCATACAGTTAGGTTTTCAGATGGGTCAAATAAAGGGCTGAATATACCTAAGAGAAAAAGGCCTAGATCATATTAAGGAAAAATCCAAATAATTCCAGTGCTTCAGAGGTATCTTCAGGTTATTCTAACACATAGAGAGACTGAAGGGGGTGAGCCACAAATAATGGTTTCTCCAATACCAAAGAGATCTAGGGGTCCTTTAGGCAAGGCGGGCAAAAGCACCATCGTAGAACAAATGGAAGGCATGTTTCAGAAAATACTGAATCAACAATAGGTAGAGGTAATGCTCCCAACCACATTCAGGCAACTGAAAACCAATTGGTGATAAATTTTCAGAATTGGAATTAAATGTACTTGTTTTGTTCCAGCCACATATGTGTCTTTTTTTGATGTAGTGAATGACTTAAAAAATTTCACCCGCAAATTAAATCTGAAATATTACTTTGCACACAGAGTAGTGACTTAACAGATAAGTTTAAATTTAAGAAATCTGACTTTCAGCCACCATATTATAGAGCAGTGAAGATTTTGAACAGGTGATGCAAGATTTGCAACTTAATCAGAATGAGGTGTTTAGGAGCTACTCTCACAATTTGACAAAAGTTGGGAAACAAACATTAAGCAATTTAGCTATGAATGACAATTTGGTAATTACTAAAGCAGACAAGGGTGGGGCTATAGTTATTTGGGGTAAGGAACAATACCTTAATGAAGTTTACAGACATTTAACAGATGTGATATCATATTGCCATCTCCTCTTGGATCCTACTATGGCATTCGAACAACAGATAGATGCCTTTCTGAAACAAACTAGAGAGGCAGGGATTATTTCTATAGGTTTGGAACAACAGTTAACAGTAGATGATCCCCAAGTCACAATACTTCTATTTGGAACCAAAGATACATAAAGGGGCAGCTATACTGCATAGAAGACCTATTGTAGCAGGGCGGGGATTGGTTATGGAACCATTGTCATTGTATTTAGAAGCTAAGTTGAAGCCTTTATTGACATATGTGTCTGCTAGAATAAAGGACACTAACCAATTCTTATTATTAATGGATGATCTGTTAATCCCTACAAATGCTTGTATTGGCACATTAGATACACATTGGGGAGGGATTAAAGCAGTTAAGTATTGGTTTGAGGCCTCTAAGTATTATGGAGCAATAGAGCAAGAATTTCTTCTGACATTATTGGGAATGGTTTTGGAACATAATGCCTTTAGGTACGGACAAAAATGGTATCTACAGATAAAAGGCACAGCGATGGGTGCAACATTTGTACACATTTACGGTGATTTATTAATGGGGTACCTGGAAGTTGAGGTAATTTATCAACAACATGAGTTTAATGGAGAACTAGGGATGTGGCGCAGGTATCTGGATGATTGTTGGGTAGTATGGCATGGTACACAGGAGAGATGGACACAATTTGTAGAGTACCTTAATAATAATCAGTATGGCATAAGATTCAGTGGCAAAATAGATAGTAATAATGTTGAGTTTTTGGATGTGATGGTTAAGAAAGACAGATGGTATGATGGTCACTGACTTATACCGGAAGCCATTCACCAAAAATTCTCTGGTACGAGCCGATAGTTGCCATCCAGGACATATAGCTAATAATATACCAATGGCCCAATTCAAGAGGTTAAAATGAATCTGTAGTAGGGCAGAGGATTTCCAGGTACAGGCGGATAAATTAAAGGTGAGATATTTGACATGAGGCTATGGGGCCAGCAAGGTTAATTCTGCTTTACAGGCAGTTAACTTGATGCCTAGGACACAGTTGTTACAGGGGAGAGAGCATCATACTAGAGAACTCCCAGGAACCCTTAGGTTTATAACTACATTTGGAAGTAATACATTTAAGATCAAAGCATTGGCATATTTTGAAAAGAGATAGTTTTTTGACCACCGTAGTAGATAATCAGTGTAATTTTGGCTATAGAAGAGGTAAAGCCACTGGGGAGAGTCTATCTAATTTAAAAAAAGTAAAGTTTCAGTTGAGGGGATCAATGAGAATCGAATTGTGGGTAGTACCTACTGTGGACACTGTATTCATTGTAAAGTAATTTCCAAAACTAAGTTATTCACTTCAGTTAACACTACAAAAGTATTTGATATCAGATATCTTATTACTTGCACAAGTGAGTGGGTGATATATATGGCTGTGTGCCAGTGCGGGTCTTTTTATGTTGGACAGACATCTTTGAGCTTGAGACAGCGGATAGAATTACACATCAGTGATACTAACTATAAAAGGGCACGCAGTGCGTTATACAAGCATATGCAGATACACGCAAGGGCACATTTTATATATTTATGAATAGATAAAGTGGTAGGGCCGACTTGACAATAGCACATAGACACAAGATTCTCACTAAGAAAGAAAGAATGTGGATAGTTAATCTGGGAGCATTATTCAAACCAGGTTTGAATGAACATTGGTAAATTAAAATGTATAAATAACTCATGTCATCATTATGACTTTGTACCTTAACTTGGAGATTTTTTCCACCATTAAAAGTATTTACTAACTTTGGGTTGTGTAAACTAAAGTGAAAAGTAATGTGTGTATATGTAAAAACAAGAAGTTTCTAATTGTGTATTATGTATGATTTATACTTGGTGGCACAAGTGTATTGTTCTACTGAAATACAGCTTTAAGAACAAGTGTATAAAGGATGGGCTTCCTCTTTCTGGAAGTATGCGCTGATGACGCCATGAGGCGAAACCTTGGTCTGTTGGGTGTGGCAGAACATGTCTGCCATTAAAAGAACGTAATGGCACTATCCTGAGTGTTGTGTTTTTTTTATTTTTAGTTAATTTAGTTTATGTGGGCTAAATCACGGTGCTGGAGATTTGTGCAGTTTATGTATATATATATATATATATATATATATATATATATATATATATATATATATATATATATATATATATATACATACTATGGAGAAACCTAAAATTTGTCTAATATTTGATATTAATGTTATTAACTGCTGTACTTGTTATTTGTAACTGCTGGAGCATTTCTCTCTGGCCCTTCACTGAAAATAGGTTTCTGACCCAGTCGGACTTTCCCAGTCAACGAATGTCAATAAAATAATAAAATAATATTTCTTCTGCATAGTCCGGTTTCCTTTTCTTAATCTCTTCTGCTTCTGTTAGTTCCCTCCTATCTTTGTCTTTTATTCTGTCCATGGAAGTTTCCCTTAACGTCACCAATCTTCTTGAGCTAATGTCTTGTTTTTCCCATTCTGTTGTTTTCTTACTATTTACTGCACTACACATTTAAATATGCCTCCTTATTTCTTTATGCTGTTCTCTGAAGCTCTGTATTCAGTTGCATGTAGGAACATCTTTGTTGCTGTTTTCTCTCATTCTTTCCTTAGCCACTTCTAAAGCCTCCATAGAAAACCATTTTGTCTTTTACTTTTCTTTGTATTTGGAATATTTTTTTGTTGTTGCCTCATGGAGGATATTCTACAATTCTGTCCATAGCTCTGCAGGCACTTTGTCCACCAGGTCTAATTCTTGAAATCTATTGTTTATCTCTAGTACATATTTATTTCAAATACTGAGCATATAATATGCTGAAAATGGGTTGCTATGGTATTTGAATATCCTGCATCTCTGAAGCAAATGCATTTGGATTCCCTTTCTAGGTGAGGTTTTAGTTTCCTTGAATTTATGTTACTGATTTGTTTAATGTCTCTGGGACTGCTGTTTCAACACTCAGGGTGCTGCCTTTGTGATGATTTTTTCAGCAGCTGCCAGTTTTGTACTGGGGCCGGGTCTTCCTAGAGATACAGCTTGAAGTTTTTGCAGGATATATGTATGATGTAGTATAGAACTGTGGACATGAGTGCACCTTCAATGTTTACTCATCTTAGTATTTCATGGTTGGTAACAAAGCTGTTGTGGTGCAGCAGTAGCATTGTTGCCTCACAGCAAGAGGTTCTCCTGTTCGATTCTCGGCTGGAGTGCCTTCTGTGTGGAGTCTGCATGTCCTCTCCGCAGTCGAGTGGCATTCGAAAGACATGCGTGAATGGGCGTGCCTTTGTTGAAGGCTGGGCATCGGGCTGGCAACTCGGCACCATAAAAATCTACTGCCAATCATTAGCGGACTGGAGTTCCGCTGTGGCGACCCCTAACCGGGAAAAGCCAAAAAGACAAACAAGTGTTTCATGGTTGGTAAGGTTTGTGTGCTTTAAAAAGTACTCCTGGTAATTTTAACTCAGTATATCAAATTGTGCACACATTGATCTAGTCTGATGCACCAATTAGAAAAGTTTGCAGAGTAAGATACAAGTACAGGCAGTAGCCCCACAGTACAGCCTGTTTTTTGCATTGTTGATGGCAAAACCCATAGATGGACATTCCTTGTATAAACCTTTTAATAACTTCACACACTTTAAACATGGGTACACATTCAGTTATACAAAAGAAAGCACTAGCCTTATGCATTATACATGTAACAGTTAATAATTCAGTCCAGCATTAAATAAATTGTTCAAGGCCCGTCTTTCCTTA
Source organism: Protopterus annectens (assembly GCF_019279795.1). Taxonomy (NCBI): domain Eukaryota; kingdom Metazoa; phylum Chordata; order Ceratodontiformes; family Protopteridae; genus Protopterus; species Protopterus annectens. The sequence goes on along the minus strand of NC_056730.1, from coordinate 740,090,903 downwards.
AATTTCTCTTCTAAGCATTACTGTTCATGTATTGTTCCCATTCATTTCATTTGTTTCTACTTAATTTGTTCATTCCCTTTCTAAAAATCCCACCTGCACTGCTTTTATCTCCTTTACAATCTTCAGTACTTCAACAGCATTAAACATAGAAAGTCCTTACTGTATCTAGAGAACTGAAATCCTATATCTATATCCTATATCCCAGCTCAAAAAAATAATTCCCTTAGTTAGAGTCAATTTGTTCTGACAAATTACTGTGTATGGATTTTATTAAGTGTGCTAACTAGTTACATTTCCAAAAATCATGTTCCTTATTAACCTCTCTCTTTCCCATCCCATCTCACAGCAAATGCTGTCTACCAAAGGAAACAAAAATTCTGAAGCCTGCTTGGGATGGGGACATACCTCATGCAAAAATTTTAAACCTGATTGATTTTGTTGCATGCCTGTGAGTCACAGAGATGTCCCTCAGTTGTTCCTTCGTATATTGCCTTTCCATCCTCTCTTCCCACTCTTTTCTAGTCTCTTCCAAATGATTCTTATTGTTACCATGAAGTGTATTACATGCCCTTCTATTTATCCATTTTTAGCAGCAGCTTTTGTTCTAGACTCTACTAAAAACTCACTCTCCTTCTCTTTATCAGTCCTAAGGTATAGAAGGCAGTCTTTAATGTGCAGTCCAAAGTTCCACTTGGCCTCATCTCACTCTGTCGTTACCTTTTTCTCTATAGTTATTTATTTCCAATGCCTTGATTTCTTTGCTAATTTTCTCCAGTATATTTCAGACCACTCTTGTCTATTTTCTATGCCCCTAAGTACATTTATCCCTATTGGTAGCAATCTCCTTTCTCTATTCCTGTGTTGGCTCAGTTCTTACAATATTTAGTGTTAATTTATAATATTCTGTGCGGTAGTTGTGGTTGTTTTGCTGGTTGTTGAAGTTCTCTTTAAATGACAACTGAACAGAAAAATGGGACATGTACATGTTTTCACATAACTTGAACTTTTCCTGAATTACTAAGGTCTCTGTATTAATGTAAGTGGTCATTTGTTTTATCCAAAATGCTTTGAAAGGGAGCTGCCATGATGTGCTATTGTGCTCTGTAGTTACAGCTTTCACCTCTCTCATGACATTTTTAGAGGGACAGAGAGACCCTGCAATTGAGATGATCACTTATTGTGTTTTTCTTTGTTTTTTTTCTCTCTCTCTCTCTTTGTTTTTCACTTCTCACTCACTCTCTGTCATCTAAAGACTGTATGTAATGCAAAACTGCTGTAACATGTACTTTTACAGAAAATTTAGTGTAGAAATAAATGCAGATTAAAAACTAACAGAAAATCAGGAGAGTAACATGAAATGTTCATTCTTTTCCAGCACTCTTAGCGTAAATTAAAAATAACTACTAATTTGCAATATAGAAAATAAAAAACTAAGTTGTGAGTAGAGTTTTCTCCTTCATTTACATGTGAAAACTAATCTTGAAACCCTAGCTTTTGTTGAGACTTGGTATATTATTTACTTATCTACATTTGATGTGAAACTAGTAATCTGTGAAGGTACATTTAAATACAAGTTTAAAAGACATCGTTTTTAATGATGCTGTAGTTGACCTGATGCAGTTAATCTGCCCCTCCTAGCCTTTGTGATAGAATAGATAACACAAATGTAGGAAAGAAATTGTGAGATTTTATAAAAAGGAAAATGACCAAGTTCAAGCACACAACAAACAGAATAATCATTTAAATAATTTTCTACATGTGGCACTTTTGGTGTTGGGTTACATAGAAGGCAAGTAACTTTTCTTCTTTCCTTTTCTTTTCTTTTGGAAAGAAAAATGACATTTGGGTGGAGTTCTCATTTTAAGGGCTGGCATCCACAATCTTACTCTCTCCTTATTTCTTGAACCCTCATCTCCCCTGTTTCATCATTATGCCCTTCCACTTAATCCTTTGCTTGTGTTATGTATCTGAACCTTCACAGTATATCTTGAAAGAATCCTTTCAAATGTGGTAACCCTAAACCATCTTGTTCTACGGGGTGAACCAACGTATCCTGCTTAACTCTCTTGTCCTCTTTCCCCCCCCAAACAAATTCTTTCACTTGTTAGTAATTGTCCACAATGTTCTCCTCTAGTTGCTATTAAAAATAAAGAGTTTCCAACTTCTCAATTTGTGTATTATATTTTATTTAGTCTCCACCCACATATCCTTCGCTGTCATAATAGAATCCTTTTTAATTTGTCATTCAAATACTTGATGTTATTTTCCCATAGAGGTGGGTACATATTTCACCACTATAGCCTTTATTTTATCCAAGCCCTCTCCCTTTAATTCTTGTCTCTGACCCTTCATATATATATATATCCTCGTTATTAATAAGGGAATCCGAATGCTACCATTGTCCTTCTTATAAAATCTCAGCTGACTGTACTGAATGCCTTTTCTGCATCAAGACCCGCCAACATTAGTGCATTTTCATACACTGATTCCCTCTAGATCACGATTGTTCTGTTAATATTGTCAAATGTTTGCCTCCCCTCCGCAAAACCATATTGATCTATATCAATTTTGGCAACAGTGTTACCATTCTCTTGGCTAGTATAGACATAACCACTTCCTTAAAATTGTTCTATATAAAGCTGAGTCTTGAAGAGTCTTCAACCACTATAGCTTTCTTTAAAGATGCTGGGACTGTTCCTCTTTAAAATATTATTAAACAACCTTACTGACCTTTCTTTCCTCCTAACTTATCCAGGAACAGATGGTATTCCTGTGGACTTCTGTTGGTTGATATTTATTCATCATAATTTTTATTTAATTTTTTCTTATACTGACTATGTATTCTAGAGCCTCATCTTCCTCTAACCTTGACACAGTTAAGTCTTCCATAAATACTTCCATTTGTGTCTTTTTAAGTTTTTTTCACTTATAGGCTTTTGGCAGATACTTGAGAACTGTCTAACTAGATCTCTAGTATATTTCTGCTCTTATCATACTAAATATATACATATTTGTTTCATCTATACAAGCCTTTAACAAAAACTAGAGAAATTAGGGGCGGTAGGAGGAGCAGAGTCTTGGGGATTTCTGTGTGAAGACAGCAAGGTTAATAAGGCTGCACTGACAAGTATCTTGTATATTTACTTTAATCTGCCAGCAATATTTTCCCTAACCCAGGTGATGAAAACTTTCCCCCAAATTCAGAAGGCAAATCGTGCTAGTCAGTTGTTCATGACTGTCTGGGATGAATCTGTTTTGATAGGTTCACATACTCTATAGCTCTGAATTGATCTTTGTCTATGGAATGAAGAATTTTAAATCCAGTGAGAGGTTGTCACTTTATGGATGGATGGTACAGGTCTATGACTGTACGGTGCCAAGGAACTAATACTTACTGATACGACATGTATGAGCATTGCATTGGTGTTTGTATGTACACCTGAGGACACTGTTTCCAATTACTCTTTTCAGTAGCAGTTCTACCATGACAATAAGTATTTTACAAGTGTGTTGAATGGATCATGCTGTTTACAGAAAGGTTACAGCTGGGAGGGGGTTAAAGGCAGTACAAAATCATCCAGTGTGTCATACATTACTGTGTACTGATACTGTTTTGTATGTTTTTGCATTTTTTTAAGCCAAAAGGTTGTTTGCATTTTTAACCTCTTCTGGTGTCTTATTCTTGTAGCTGCATTTGCAGCTGAGGAAGAATTGTGAATTACTGCAAGATATCAGCCTAATGTATACAGTTTACTGCACTTCTGTCTCCATAAGTATACTTACTTGTAAAAGTTAATTGCATTTGAACTCCATCTGAGACCTTAGTCTTGTAGTTTAGTTTGCATTTGTGAGACAATTGTGAATTACTGCATGACTTGAGCCTCATTTAGTCACTCATTACTGCATTTTTCCATAAGGAAGTGTTACTGGTATATCTCTGCCTGGATTGTGCCTTAGACTGTAGTTTGATTGCAGTAGTGGCAGTATTGTCATTTTCTCTGCAGGATTTCTACTGTAGTCTACATTGTAGCTTTCCTGCTAGGGCCTTGTATTCTGTTTATCATTTGCTTGCTTAAAGTTGCATTCTAATCTATTTCTGTTTGTTACATGGTTACTATTTTGTCCCCTATGCTTGTCTGCCCCAGCTCCCATTGATATACTAAGTGCTGCTCTCTCTTCTGCTCCGTGCTATTTAAACACTAATCACAATTTTCCCAGTCCACACTCTAAAAGCTAAAGTTTCTGAAATTCTAACCTACCTAGGGTCATTTACCTGTATCTCTGACTCATAACACTAACAGAGCTGTGATTTGCTACGGGTTCTGAAGTCACAGACCTCCACCTATTAGCTTTATTTGATTGGCTCTGTCTCTGGCTCATCTGCTGTAACCTGCAGAGAGATGTGCCCATCCAGGGTCTTTTAATAAAGAGTCTGAGAAGCATGCAAAGCCCTGAACCATGAGAAATGAGCTTTTCCTCAAAAGAAGGAAGCGGAAGGGAACCATCATCAGACTCTCTGTGGTGGTTTAATTTTGGAAGAGTTTTTTTGTTTTCCATTATAAGAGACCTGCAAAATCTATACAGCCTTAGAAATCCAGATCTGGGCTCAAATAACTTGTACCAAGTGCAGGCAAATGTAGTTTGAGCTGTAGTACACCCCTGGCCAAATAACTATGCATTGTACCATGCCTTTAGTAGTGAGTCCACCCAGACAATATCCTAACCAAACCAAACCCCAAGCAAATATAGACATTCCTGCATTCCTGTTGGGACCATGGACCAGCACATGCCCCCATCTTCTGCAGTCTGCCTGATAAAGATGGATATCTTGAGAGTGTGTAAGAATTGTTTTGTGCTGTCTGATGACCATCTATTACTTGAACCCCCATAAGTTTGTGAGACATGTACATATATAAGGCCCTTGAAGGCAAAAATCTCTCACACCTAGTAAACTCGGATACCAAAATCATCAGCAGTGCACAACATACCGCACCTTGCCAAGGTAATCACAATACACATACTCTATCATATACTGAGGTTTTAGAAATTAACTTTCCTAAACCACAAAGACATTCAAAATGCAACACAGACATAAAGCATCTCATATAACACAAGGCATTCCAAACTCACTGATTCTTAGCTCACAAGGCAGGCATCTACCCAACCAAACATGCTAGTTATAGGTGACTCCATTGGAAGACACACAGATCAACCTGTTACTGGGCTGAGCAAGGAAAGACAAACAGTTGCTCATCTGGTACCAGGATCCATCAGAGCACACATGCATTCAAGTGACTCGTGCCATGGTACATGTAGATGACAATGACTTGGTATGTACTACCTTGGGTTATATGAAAAGAGAGACATGATGGTGCTCATAGACTGTCCCAGGTAGGCCTGAGCCTAGCACTGAGTAGCATTTGATGTTTTCAAATGATGATGCTGCAATATGAGCAAAAAATAATTAACTTCAATAATTGGCTAAGTTTTTGGTGTCATTCATAGGAGGTCCAATATTTGTCAGCCTGAGAGGATATGATTGATAGACAATGCTGCTTTTTCAGGGACAGCCTGCATCTGGTCCTTCTAGGGTATTGATTATTGGCAAAGAAATTGTCCACCCCCAAAGTGCCCTTTTTAGGTAGTGCCAACCTGTTAAAATTATCAACATAATAACACAAGCAAATGAAAATATGAAGGTCTTACTGATTAATGCTAAGTGCCTGAAAAAAACTCCATTCTTTACAAGCCCTCCTTAAATTGGGGGCACAGACATTTGCCTAGTGAGTAAGGCATGGTTTAAAATGGTGGAGAGCACTTTGGCTGTGCAGGGCTATAATGCTTTCCACATGGTTAAAGCAGCAACTGTGCAGGGGGAGGAAGTACAGGTATCTCAATCTACATTGAGAAGAGATCCTCATCCAAGACTGATAAAACAGCATGAAGCACTGGAGATTCATGTCCAAGTCAACAGCAGACAGCATCTGCATATTATATTAACTAGATATAGAACTCCCTCTCTGACCCAAGATAGCCACAATACATATCTAGAGGAACTAGAATCACACAGTATTAAACCCAATACCATTTTCCTAGGTGATCTAAACTATTCAAATATAGACTGGAGAACCTTCACCATCAGTGCACAGGCACAGCGATTCTTAGATTTTGTTAACACAAAAGTCCTGGAACAATTAGCCAGAGTACCAATTAAGAAGTACAAGATCCTGTCCTTATTAATATGGGGTTATCTTCCAACATCCTTTGCACATCTTTGTCACTTGTTAGGTCTAACACAGAAAGCTGTTCCCTATGAAATAAAATAGAAACTAGAGACCCACTTCTACTCAAGGTACATTTTAAAATTTATCTAAGACACACTACCTACTCCTAAGTGATAAATTGGTAAGTTTCAAATACCCACCAAATCCAGTTACCTCCTCTGAATACATGGAAACATACGCCACCACTCTATGGCAGCATATAAACAGCTGCATAGATCCAACTGTACCCTGTAGGAACAAGCAAAAGGGCAAAACCCAGAAACACCCTCCCCCCCATGGTTGAACCATAATGTCAACAAGCTTTACAATAAAAGGAAGATATTTTTACCAGAAGTAAGAAGAGTAATTCCAAGAGTGACAGAGCCCTCATCACTGAAATAAGCAACTTAGGGGCCTGAAATCAACCAAAGCCAAGTCTGGGGCTAAAATAGCAATCCAAGCTAAAGACAATCACAAAGCCATTTTTAGTTATGTTTGTAATCACAGAAGCACAACACAGCAATCTCTTGACCTGATTTGTGAAAGGTGTTATTACCTACACTGAAGCTGAAGATGTAGTGAACCTACTGGCCAAGAAATTCAACTCAAACTTTACCTCCTCTCCCCTCCATCTATCCCTCAGGATATACCTGAAACAGTCTTGACTCTAGGTATCACACAAGACCAAGTTCTAAAAGTACTACCAAAAGCTCTAAAGTAGCATGCAGCATGCTTTAGCCACCCCCTCTCTAATTTTTATTTATTTTATTTTACATTTGTTAACCGGGCTAGTCTAGCTGGATATATGTCCATTTTCAGTAGAGGCCCGGGGAGAAAAGCTCCACACATAAATCAATACAAAAAGACATATTAATAAAACGTTGAGTACAGTAAGAATATACATTTAGTAACAAGAACAACAAAATACCTAAGGCACTCCAAAAAAATATACTAGTTCAGTAGAAGCATCACAATTAAACAGCTAAAGATTAGCAAAATTGTTTTCGATAATCTGTTGGAGAGAAAGAAGTAAAACAGGGATTAATGAAGAAATACAAGGGAGGAGAAGAGTGAGAAGCAATGGTCAGTAAGGAGAAGAAGTAAGAAGATGGAAAAGAGGACAGGGGAGAGAAAAAGGAGGAGTGGGTCAGAGCATAAGAGGAGAGCAATAGGGTGATAAGAAGAAAGTATATGTATAGCTAATAAGTACAGTGTATAGTTATAGTAGAGTAGGGGGAATGAAGAAGGTTAGTCAGGAGTCCTACAGGAACAAAGCCAGTGATTTTGGAAGTACACTTTGATTTTTTGTTTGAAGAGTGGTAAGGAGGCGATTAGAGTGATATCAGTGGGTAGCTGATTCCATGTTCTACCTACAGTATTGGTGAACAGAGAGTCACCAGCTAAGTTATGGGATTTTACAGATTTGGTCATGAGTTTAGAAGAAGATCGTAGGGAGGTAAGATTATTATAAGGGATTAAAAGTTGAGAAAGTATAGGGGTGTTATCAGGTTGGTAAAGTATCTTGTGGGCAATGGTAAGTTGTGAGATCATAAGGCAGTTTTGTAGCTCAAGCCAGCCTAGGAGTTTTAGGTTATGACAGTGATGTGTTCTAAAAGGGTTACTGGTGGCAAAGTGGGCAATACTATTGTAACAGGTTGCTAGTTTATTTAGGTTAGCCTTCTTAAGGTTAGTGAAAATAGGTGAGGCATAAAAGAGAGTAGATATCAGATGGGATTGGGCGATAGTAGCTCTGGTAGAAGGTGTAAGAAATGGTTTAATACGGTATAACGATCCTATTTTTTTGTTAACTGTTTTGATGATGTTATTGATGTGTTGATCAAAAGTGAGATTGTTGTCGATGGTTATACCTAGCAGTTTAGTTGTCATGTCAGGAGAGATGACAGTGGTATCATTAGACATGATGTTGAAATTTAATGGGGAGGCTCGAGTGGTAGGAGTGAAAAGGAGAAGTTTCGTTTTTTTAGCATTGAGGAGGAGGTACCGTCTAGTAAACCAAGTTTCTACAGTGTTGAAAGTAGTTTGAGTTAGAGAGAGTAGCTCTGAAGAGGTAGATGCTGAACAAATAATAGTGGAGTCGTCAGCATATTGGATGCAGGTAGCTTGAGGGATTACAGTGTTGAGATCGTTTATGTAAAGGGAGAAGAGAAGTGGGCCGAGAATGGAGCCCTGTGGGACTCCAAAAGAAACAGGCAATAAGGAAGAGATATGATTGTCCCAACGAATGGCTTGATGTCTGTTGCTAAGATAAGAAGTAAACCATTTTATAGCCAGGTTATCAAATGAGAGGGATTCTAGGATGTTAATAAGGGAAGAGTGGTTCACCATGTCAAAAGCTTTAGAGAGGTCAATGAATAGAGCAGAGGAGAAAAGATTGGAGTTACGATAGTTGTTGATGGTGTCAACAAAGGAAAGGAGGGCAGTGGAGGTGCTATGGTGGGGTCTAAAGCCATGTTGACAGTTGGCTATTATGTTGTGTAAAGAGAGATACTGTACAAGTTGCTGATGGATATATTTCTCCATAATCTTAGCTAGAGGTGAGAGAAGAGCAATAGGTCTAAAGTTAGTGTAGTCAATAGAGTTACCACCTTTGTGTAGTGGGATGATATGAGAGACTTTCCATATATCTGGTATGGTTCCCTCTTGGATAGTCCTATTAATGAGTATAGATATAGGGTATGCAATCTGTTTAGCAGCCTTATGAAGAAAGAGAGAGGGGAGTTTGTCAGCAGAGGGGGTGCAGGGTTTCAGTTTGAGAATAAGCTTGTAGATGAAAGAGGTAGAGATGGGATGAAGAGTGAAGTTGTGGGGGGAATCAACAAGATTATTTGGAGGGTAAAAGTTATTGGCGTTCAGTTGTCTAGCAAGAGATTGAATGGTTTCTATAAAAAAGGAGTTAAAAGCGTTTGCAGTATGGTTAGGGGTATCTGGGTCTGCGTTTATGGGGGAGGGAGTTTTAGCTGTTGCAGGTGAAAGGAGTTTGTTGATTGAAGACCAGAATTGTTTGGGTTTATTTAAATGGGTTTGTTGAAGTTCACAGTAGTAGTTTTTTTTGTCAGAGATTATAGCTTTTTTTGTAAGATTTCTAAGTTGGCAAAAATGAAGAAAATCAGAGCTGATTCTATGGTATCTCCATTTGGCCCAAGCTTTATTTTTAGTGTGAATTAATTTCTTTGTTTCCTTTGAGAGCCATGGGGCTATATTAGACTTCATTCTAATAGAGCGTTCAGGGGCATGTTTATCCAAAATGGAAAGGAAGGTTGAGTTAAAGAATGATACTGCTTCATTAAGAGGAAGTGATTTCAAGAGGTTCCAGTTGCATGTTTTGAGATCATTTTGAAATAAGTCACTTTTAAAGTGTTTGGTCGAGCGTATTATTCTAGTGTTGGGGAGGTTTTGATAGTCAGTCTTTTCTCTAGAGATATAGGTTAGGCAGTGGTCACTGAGGTCATCAGGCATAGTTCCTACTTTGTATGAGACATTGACTTTGTTTATGAGTATCCAGTCTAAGATAATCTGTTTCTTACTTGGTTTATTAAGCCTTGTTGTAATGGTAATGGATTGAGTAAAACCATGTAGGTTTATATGACAGGAGGGATTTTCACTATTAATAGTATTCCAGTCTATATTAAAGTCACCCAGAATTATAATTTCTTGGGGGTAGTTAGTGGAAACCCAACTGAGGAAGTCTTCTAAGATAGGTATATTGTTGCCTGGTGTACATACAGATGATGTAAAGAGCTTTTTGAGCATTTAATTGAAGTTTAGCAATGATGGCTTCAGCTTTAACATCCTAGGTTGGACAGGCTGGGAGGGTGGAGATGCTAAGATGGTTCTTAAATAGAATTGCCACTCCATCACCTTTATGTTTAGAATGATCAAGCCTATATAAATTGTAGCCTTGGGGTATAACCTCAGTGTCTTTGGTGGCTGGCTTTAGCCAAGTCTCTGAGAGGCACAGAATATCAAAGTGGTGAATGTCTAACAGGGCATGTAAGTAGGGTACTTTGTTATTTACACTTCGCATATTTAGATGTCCTATGAGTAGGGTGTTATTGAAGTTAGGTTTAGATACTTGAGGGGAGGGATATGAAGGGCCAGGGCCATAATGACACTATTAAATCTCAGCTTCCATACAAGTTTTGTACCAAGTGAATGGAAAACAGCTACAGTTATTCCCTTTCTTAAGGGATGACTTTCCACAAACCTATAAGTCTGACCAGCCTCATATGCAAAGCCATGGAAAGACTTATCATGTAGCTAATGTATATGGACATAGGGAACCTCCAAGCACTGGACCTGTCACAATTTTAATTCATCAAGGGCAGGTCATGCTTACTTAACCTGGTGGACTTTGTTTGAAAAGTTTACCAAAGCAATGGATGAACAGTAAAATGGTGGACACTGCATACCTCAACCTTGCAAAAGCTTTAGACACAATCCCTCACTTAGGCATTGTAATAGAGTTAAACTGGGAATATCCCCCACATCACCTGCCGGATTGAAAACTGTCTTGTGGAATGCAGGAGATCAGAATAAGGGAAGCTACCTCCACAAACCAAAGAGTCATCTGTGGGGGTCCCTCAGGGTGCAGTGCTGGGACTTCTCCTGTTTGGTATCTACTTCTCTTGAGTAAAAATCAATGCCAAAAGGCTGACAATGACCTAACATTTGATGGATATAAGTCCAGTGTCATAAGAAAGTTATTTTTCTGTATTGCATAGCTTATAAAAAAGGGACTGCATGTAGATCTAGAAATATTTTTTGCCCCCCTTTACTTAGACTTTTTTAGGCCAGCCATTGACTATAATCTGTTCAGACACATCCAACAACCTCAGGAATGCCCACAGAGATACCCTACTAAAAGGATACAAGGTGTAAACAGTATGTTTGAAAAGAATGGAATAGATTCCTTGCCCTTTCGGACATAAATGGCATGATTAATTGGACTCCTAAGATTATATACAGGAACGCCAGGTCTATAAAAAATATTCTAGAAACCCAAACTAGAACGAATTCAACAAGTGAAGTGATGGAGGGTCAAAAAAGGAAAGGTAGCTATAAGTGTGGCCATTGTAATCAATGTGTTTATATCTTAAATACTGGTGAAATTACCATTCCTAGTAGGAAGAATAAAATCATAAGAAGTAAAGGCTTTTATAATTGTGAGACAAAGGGTGTAGTTTATATTAGCATTTGTAAAAAATGCAATTCCTTCTATATAGGAAAAACTGAACGTGTCCTGAGGAGGAGGATATATGAACATGTTTATGAGATTTCTAAAGCAAAAGATACTAATGCTTTATTTAGACATACAAAGGAGTGTACAGAGGCATTTTTTGAATTTTTTGTTATAGAACAAGTGGAAAAGGATGTAAGAGGGGGACTATGGGAGGAAAGATTGGCCTATAGGGAATTATGGTGGCAAATATACCTTAATGCCACTAAAAAACCTGGGCTAAATGAAAGTATATCCATGGTCCCTGTGTTAAAAATAAAAGCTGCAAACATTTAAAAAACATATAAAAAGAATTATTTCTTGAAGCTTGTAATTTATAGAAAGGCCAATAGATGGTGCTATTTATCTACAAATGATATATCATTCAAAATGAAATAAACTTTCTAAACACAAACTTGTTTTTATATTAACTTAGGAATTTTTTATCTTGTACTGCATAGATTTTATTTAATTCATTTATTGTTAACATACCACAATTAATGTTTTTAATGTAACATATTTATTAAAATGTTTGAGTAAAAAAGTTGTTTTTAACATGGGCTAGTTTAGATTTTAATATTCATGAGGTACATTTACTGATTGGTTATTTAGAAATGCACTTTAATTAATTGGTTGTTTTTTCAAAAGTTTTTTGTATTTAATGGTCTAATTAACTTAATTGACTGTATCTGAAGAAGTCATTGTGAGGAACGACGAAAACGCAATTTTTTCAGTTAAGAGCGTTAATTTTTGTGGATGGAATACTGTTTGTTTCTTTTGTTCAGTCATTAAACTGTGGAACCTTGCTGGTGTTTCGTGCCTTCGATTTGGTTTTTGGATTATCTGGTGTAAACAGTATGTCCTACATGGACCGCTTGAAAGACCTGTCACTATACCCTGTGCCCTAAAGAATTTGTGGTATGATCCTAGTGAATGTCCTTTCTTGGATCACCATTGCAATATTTCAATAGTACTGGGTTGTCTCAGTGAAGTGAGGTGATGTCTGGCTGGTATACCAGGGCTGAGGGCTTTTCATGCACTAGTGCATCGATTGTATCACCTAAGACCATGGATGTAGGGGGTGCATAGGATCCTCAAACTATCTTGCCACCAGTCCGAACGTAAGATCTTTGCTCTCATTGGTCTGCTTTCCATGTTGTTGTTGGCAGCTACCATCTCGTACTCTTATTCAGATAAGTACCCTTTTTTGTGTGTGTATTTTTCATCGAAAGATTTGTTAATATCAACTAAAAATGGGAGGTGTGACTGTGGTAGGTGGATATCTTACAAGAACCTACACTCCCAGAGCTTATTTTGTCTAGGGGCTGAACACCATAACAGAAACTGGGAAATTTGTCAATCATTTGTTTCTAAGACTCTCAGTTCTTGTTTTTTTTCATAAAACACTTACTTAGAAACCCAACATCTGAAGTGCCTCATGCAATCCAAGATGGTGGAACCCTCTGCCTTGGATGTGCCACTTGCACCAAAGAAGATCAAAAAGGCTAGTCCTGAACTGGCTGCTGCTCCACCTGATTCAGGCACACCCACTGAGATGCTGCAGGAATCCATGGAGGCCAGAATGGTGTACTGACTCTCACATGTCTGAGACTGTTAATACTGAAATGGTTGGGAAGAGGGAACCAAGCGAGGGTGATCATTTCAGAGGGATGACAGAGCAGAAAGAGATGCCCCGTTGTTTGAGGTCTGCCAGTGTTCAGACCTGCTGCTCATCATTAGGGCAGATGGCACCCCTAAGAAAAAAAAAACAGAAAACTAACAATGTTTCTCCCTTTCTGACATCTCAGGAAAAGAAATGGTGGAGTTTTTTACAGGGCTTATATAAGGCCATCTTGTCTGTGAAACCCATTTCATTCCTTTCAGATCCCCCGACAGACAGCATGAATCTTCATCTGAGGAGGAGGAGGAATCTGATTCCAAGACAGTTTAATTGGTTTATTCATCACATATTCATTCTCCTGTTCAGCTTGCCTCTGATGATGAGGACACCTTATCCCCTGACTCACCCATTGAGGAAATTTAATTTGGGGAAACTTTAATCAAAATTATGCTGCACTTTGGGAAGTAAAATTGATACCTGATATATAAATGAAGATAATTTAATTTGCTGGAGGTAGGGACTCTTATGCCTTCTTTTGCCCATCCAAACTTGGAGGCCTTTCTGTATGACTTTGCATTCACTTTGACTTATCCTGATTCCCAGCCTCCAGCTCCTAAAAAGCCTGATGGCTGTTATAAAGTCCCTGAGTACCTTAAGTTTCTTTACAAAAATCTTGTGGCAGATCCTTTTGTGTTTTCCATTTCTACTGATAAGCTTACTAAACGTCTGTCAGTAGTTAATGTTTTGTCATCTGACAGAGAGAGTAAGGCCATGGACAGCTGTGGAAAGAAGGTTTCTACGTCTGACACTCATGCTTTCAGAGCTGTAAATTACATACTCAAATGACAAAACACCTTTGGTTCATTTTAGGAGATTTTAATAAGAACATACTTAACCATGAGACTTCTGATTTCTAAGCAAGGAGCAATTTCTATACTTGGGCAAGCTACTCTACTTGCTAGGCATTCCACTAAATGCAGCTATGATGTTGCAGAGGCTCCTTCCAATATTTTTGCTGCTGGAAGAGTTGTTAAATTTTGCTTTGCCTACAATCCCTCCCTGAGGATGTAAAGGCCATGCTGTTGGATCTTCCTCTTCACAAGGATTTTTTATTTGGGTCCCCTGCAGCAGAACTTTCAAAGGCTCTGCAAGAGAAGGACAAAACAATACAGGACTTTAAACAGATTTTTTCTCACTCCTGGCTAAGACCACTTCTTTTGTCTGCAGGGATCAGAATCTCTCTCAGGAGGGCAGGAAACAGCCCACAAAAAGACTTCATGTTAAGCCTACCAGAGACCCCAAGTATGGAAAACCTCCTTTTCCAGGCAAATCAGCTTGACTACCTACCTGCTACCATCTTCCTTCTTCCTTGGCCTAGGAATTCCCTTGCCAAAATGTCAAACCTTCTCTCTTCCAGCCTGGGAATCCATCACTATAGAGAAATGCATGTTCTCCATCATTCAACAAAGTTACAAAATGCCTTGGAGGGAAATCCCATTCATAAGGGGTGTCATTCCTCCTTTTTCTAACCAGATACACTAACTTCTCCCTCTCTTGTAGGGTCTCCTCAACACCATAGAACCAGTGCTACACTAGCATCTAGGAAGAGTGCGCAGAAAATAAGGTACTTGGAGACCCATTCTCAACACCTTTATGGAGCTGCCACCTTTCAAGATGCTAGCTCTGCAAGCAATCTTTCCTTTTATTCTTCCTCAGGCCTTTCTGGTCTCCCTAGACTAGACATGCCTACACATCTCCATTCATCCCACATGTAGAAAGTTCCTAAATTCTCTACCTTTTTATCATACTTTCAGTTTTCTGCTTGACCCTTTGGTTTTTCTAACACTCTCACGGTCTTCACAAAGTGCCTTGCCCCAGCTATTGCTTTTTGCAGAACTCAAGAAATACAAATTTTTCCTTATGTGGATGACCTTCTTATCCAAGCTACCTATGCCTGCAGCTATGTTTCACAATTTCTTTCCTGGAGAGACTGAGCTTCACCCTCAATCTCCAAATATCCTCTCTAACTCCCCTCCCTGGATCTGATTTTCCTAGGATGCAGACTGGATTCCTGACTAATGACAACCTTCTTCATCAAGAAAAAGTGCAGTTCCTCTCCAACTTCTTCCAGTCTCTTTTCCCCATCAATCTACTCTTGCAAGGGAGATTCTAAGAATCATTAATTACATGGCAGCAACCACTCCAATGGTACCCTTTGCTAAGCTACACATGAGAAAGACCAAGTGGTACCTTAAATCTCTACTGTCTCAGAATTGCTATCGACTGGATTTCCAAATTCCTGTCTTGCCTTTTCTGAAGAAAGAGTTATGCTGTTGGAGATCCAAAACAACTGAATTTAAGCCTTCCATTTTGCCCACCCACTGCCAATAAGGAAATGCACACAGATGGATCAAACCTGGTTTGGAGAGCCTGGACAGGCTCTTCATCCGTTCAGGGCCAGTGGTCCCTCAGAAAAAAAGGAGAGTACATCAGTATCAAAGAAATGAGGGTTCTGATTCAGGCTCTTCAGATGTTTTCCTCACATATGGAAACCAGGCCCACTCAGGATTTTCACAGACAACAGCATACTAATGTGGTATATCAACAACAAATGGGGGGGGGGTTAACAAGGTTAACAAGTCCTGCCAGCTATGCAGGCTAGCTCTTCTGGCATGAGATAAGGCTATAAAGGCAGATATTTTCCTTCAAACAGTGTACATCCCATCAGTGGGCAGTGTACTCACATATTCTCTAAGCAGGTCCATGGAAGACTTGCATAAATGAATGCTAAACAGGGAGATGTTCCTGAACATAATCCACAGATCAGTTATCCTGAAGTAAACTTGTTTGTCTCCACTCTGAGTGGTGAATTACCTCTATATCTTTCCCAAATGTTCTGAAGATCCACAGGACAGAACAAAAATCTTGCTGGTAACTCCCTTCTGGCCCAGGCAGCATTCTCCCTCTTCTTCACTTAGGCAGGGGCAGTCATAACAAGTTACCCTAAAAAGTGGACTAACTCACAAAAAAAAAAAAAAAAAGAAATAAAAAAAAGAAAGAGCTGTTTGCCTCATCCTAACCTATAGGCTCTCAACTTGACACTGTAACTTATAGGTTTTCGATCCCTTCAGACACCATTTCTTTGAGGATATGCTTTAGGATGCAAGAAAAACTACCACTAGAAAGCATATTTGGTGTCAGAAAAATAACCACCTTCAAGTAGGGGTCACAACAACTTTGGACTACTTGTGTGAGCTTCTATAATCTGGACTTGCCAACACTTATTTTAAGGCACACTTATCTACCATCTCAGCCAGCATGCTACTTAATCCACCATTGCTTTCAAAAGTCAAAGTCAAATAATTTCTAAAGGTCATCCTTCACTTGAATCCACCTAGGTGGGCTATTCTACCCCCTTCCCCAGGATTCCAAATTCTTTTTGGAAAAACTCAGTTTGCCACCTTTTGAACCTGTGGCCTCTACATCCCTAAAGTTTTGTACTTTGGAAAATTATTTTGCTGGTGGCCCTTACATCTGCCAGAAGAATGGACATCTGATTGCTTCTGAGAGATGGCCCAGTAGTACTGGAATATTGCAACAGTGACCAGAAGAGCATCTACTGCTATGGTAAGTACTTATACAACTGTACTTTCTCATTAGGTTCAAATATAATTATCTCCCATAGGATGGGTAAGGCCAGTCTAGCACTGAAAGGGAAATTGGCAAGGCCTAAAAATGGCCCACAAGTGCAGCAAGTCAAGTACTTGCCTATGACCCTATAAAACAAGAGATGAGTGTGGGAGCAACAATTGACTCAGCATATACAAAATGAGGTTGGACACCACTGCAGATATAACTTTGGTCAGTTTTGACAAGAGATATTGTGACATGACAGGGATACAATACCAAACCCAATCAACCTGGCAGGGGTTAGAAATAACATAGACTTTAAAGGACTGATGTTCACCCAACCAATGCACATGCTGAAGAGGCTGTAATCACCCACAGTATTGAACTGGGACATTGCCTTCTGTACAGGTTTTGAGTTCTGGGCACATACATACCCAATGTGGTAACAGAAAGTATCACATGATCACGAAACACCTGCAGTGGTAGGGTTAGTCTGGTTTGTATCAAGTAAAGGCTAAAATGAGTGTATAGCACTGAAACTTCATGCAGAAAAGTAGCAATTGGGAAAACTTTACTGACTTTCACAAGTAATAGTCTTACTTTACTGGCATGCATACAGAATATTCTTTGTGATGCATTTTCTGTGAACTTTTTTTGGTAGAAATGAACAGTACAAGCAATGCTGTATGAATAACGATGTAAGCAGGGAAGGCCAGATATGTCACTGGCAGGGGCTGCTGAACAACCTGGTGAGGTTTATGCGTGGATGGTTTCATTGATGAGCATGAATATAGCACACAAACCATAGAGTAGCCATTCAGGAGAAGTAGGCTGTGTTTACAAATTGCACACTAGATATTTCACCATCCACCTGACAGGGTGTATGGCAGTACTGCCCAGTACAAGCTGTGGTACATCTCACTCTTCATGGATATTTCTTGCTAAGGCTTGCTGGCATTATGAGGCAGTTTGTCTACATTTTCATTTGATGTAACTTACTTTAAACACCCCATATCAATTTTTGTACAGGTGTGAGCATATCTTGAGATGACTAACACTGGCAGTTACTATTAGTAATGCCTGCATCTATCAAAAAGGCTGCTGTTCCACTTCACCCCCACCCCAGTGTATTTTTTTTTCATAAATGCATTATCATTTGGCAGGGGATTCAGGGAGGTAACAGTGACTCTGATGGATATGCTGAATTTTCTTTTGGCTGTCAAATGAGAAGACAACCCCGAAATGCTACAGCAACATACTACCTTTACAAAGTAATTACCTTCAGCCTTGACACTGGTCATTTTTTTATATCTACCACACCATTCATGAATACTTAACATAACTTCATGTTAGAAAAAAAATCATAAAATATCTCAAAGTACCACTTAAGCACCTACTACTTCTAAATGTTATATATATATATATATATATATATATATATATATATACATATATATATATAAACATGTTGTGATGATGGTCATTAACTAAGCAGAAGACCATCCATGAAGAGAGGGAGTGAGTGTGGTCTGCTACTGTGCATCCCGTGGTGTGTTCAAAGTTAATTATGGCTTTCATTTATGATCAGTACACATCCAGGTGTTGAATGCACATACATTTGGCCATTGCAAATTGCTATCATGCTACCTTTGGCATCATGCTGTGGTGGCTGTAATATGACTGTAGGTCCATTAGTGCTGCCTGTCACCACACTACCATGAAGAGCAGCCAGTTGGATACTATGTGCAGTCTAGCACCTACCAGACTACAAACACTTACTTATTCATTTGCATGGGTGGGCAGTGTTACTATCTTGTTTGTTGTACACTTGTAAAACCTTTCTGAGACTGCACAGTCCCTCTGTCCATGACTACTACACCAGAGCTGTGTGTACCTTTTTCTATTCACTAGCCCCATTTACTAAGTATAAAGGTAACAAATCCTGCTCTATATTTACTGGCACACTCTTACATATGTTTTATTGATTATTATTTCAGCAGAGCATTTTCACCTTGATCCCTACTGTAAATGAATTCTGCCCAGTAATGCCTTACCCAGCTAATAAACCATAATCAATAAATAAATGACTGATATGGGTTTCCTTTATTTTTCAACATCAACATGAAAACTCTCATTAAAATGAATTATGTGACAGAGGAAAGCATTTGTTGATGACTTCCTTTGAGGTCAGGAAGTCCAATAAATACTTTTATCTACTGAGACATAATATTGGGCTAGTATGTTATAGTAGACCTGTTGCATGTCTTGGGCCTTCTATTGCGTTATTTTGCTGTTGTAGGTAGGAAACACAAATAATTTGTCCTGATCCAGTCCAAACCAACAATTCCAAGCACCAAAGCACAGTCTAATGCCACAAGCATTCTTCTGAAAGCCATGTTCCTTTGAAAGTACTGCCTCCTAAAACATGCACACTTAAAATGAACATGAAGCTCACAGAACAGCAGATCAAAAGTCCAATAGAAAATGTTTCAAAATTTGCTTAGGAAGTAAGAAGAAAAATGACAAACAGGTCATTATCACTAATATGCAGAGAGAAGTTGTGGAAGATGGGTCTGTTTACTACACTGAAGGGCGTACACAGTGAGAAAGGATCCAAAAACCATAGGGCTACATCTGGGCAAAGGAAGGCAACAAACATCAACATAATCTCAGCATCAAGTCATGCGTGGTGAAAGAATACTTACCTCCAAACTAGGAAAATTTCATAATATCCAAAGCTTACGTCCAGCTGCCTCCCTGCAGCAATCAAGTGCCTAGTGAAACTGCTCAGTATTATACTGAATATAGAACATGAATCATTACTTAAACCTTGAGTATTAGGTGTCCAGCCCACTGAAACTGCTCACTATTACACTGAGTATAGAACATGAATCATTACTTAAACCCTGAGTATTAGATGTCCAGCTCACTGAAACTGCTCAGTATTATACTGAGTATAGAGCATGAATCATTACTTAAACCCTGAGTATTAGGTGTCCAGCTCACTGAAACGGCTCACTATTATACTGAGTATAGAACATGAATCATTACTTAAACCCCGAGTATTAGGTGTCCAGCTCATTGAAACTGCTCAGTATTATACTAAGTATAGAGCATGAATCATTACTCAAACCCTGAGTATTAGATGTCCAGTATCATAGGTATTTTTTCATAGTTTCGGTTATACTGTAGCCCTAGTGTCAACTTTCTACTTATCCATACACTCACGAAACTTCAAATTTGGTTATAGCCATATTTAGAGCATGTGACTTTAGAAAAAGACAGTAGCACACTAGTCTTTTTGTCAACTGAGATATGAAAAAGAAAAGCAACAGGTTTCAGTGGAAGTAATGTTCACTATGTCACGCAGGAGAACTACATCATAGACAATAACTAAACAAATACACAAAATGTATTAGCCAGTTTAATCAACATTGTATGTAAATGTGTCCTTGGCTCATATGAGGGAACATTATGTGAACCATTTATATTTCAGTTAGATTAAACAGTGAAAGGTGAGCAACTGGTTTGTGAGGAACAGATCATCTAGGTCTGAGACTACATATCAGCTGGGTTATTAGGGCAACTTCTGGCCTACATGTCACATATAGACACACACACACACACACACACACACACACACACACACACACACACACACACACACACACACACGAGCATATATATGCATATATATATATATATATATATATATATATATATATATATATAAATATATATATATATATATAGACAGATATATAAAACACAGATAGATATATTCTTTCATTCATTCTATGATTATTCATGTAATAGATGAGTTGGAGTATATCCTGGCATTTGTTGGGTATAAGACAGGGGCACTAATCTTGAACTGAGTATTAACCCTTCACAGGACATACTCATTTACTGTCACACAGCACAGACACCTACAGTTAATTTGAAGAAACATCAATTGACCATAGGCATATCTTTGCGATGTGGGAAGATACTTGAACATTTGGAGAAAATCTAATCAGACAAATGGAAAACATGCTGACGCCAAAGAAAAGCCACTCCAGTTGAGAACTGACCCTGTGAGCCAAATGCTGTCAGGCAGCAATCCTAACAGCTGCAAAAGAGTATTACCAATAACAGATATGTGAAGTAGTCATGTTTATGTGTTTAAGGATGCTAATGCTAATTGGTCTTATGTGTCATGTGACTGCTTTTTCAGTCAGTATTCAGTAAAACATAATAGTGTTAACACTGGTGTCTCAGCTTCTTTATTTGGTTATCCTTGACTATATATACATACATACTGATCTGTGCACTTGTACCATACGAACCATATGATGTCAAAATAAAAGTGGCATATGGTATTAGAATTCTAATTTTTGATGACAGAAGCTACATTTAGTTCTGCTCTGTATTGTAACTGCTTGCATGACTCTTTTTGCAGGTTTGCTGTAAATCTTGAATTATATCTCATACATGGGTGACTTGCCTAGTGCTGACGAAGTGCAAGCGGAATGAGATTTCAACTTGTTGAGCACTCTTCCCTGGTCTGTAACTCATCTAGCATTGATTTGTATGAGAAATCACTGCTGACATGGTTTCTATGTGCTGACAATGATTCAGAGTTTCAGAGTCTTCATTGTTCTCTAAGACTCTACAACTATGCAGTAAGTGTGTGTGTGTGTGTGTATATATGGTTCCCCTTCAAAAGTCGAACGGCTGAAATCTCGAAATGCATATGGTCGAGACCATATGCTCGAAATTTCAGAAGCTCGACCTTCTGTATGGGGATCGGCATACAGTGCAGAATGGGAGATTTCCCTTTCTGCGCTGTAGTGCGATCTCAGAGTTGGAATAAATAAGTAGTGGGGGTGCAGCCCCCCTGCATATATAAATACACACATATATATATATATATATATATATACATATATATATATATATATATATATATATATATATATATATATATGTATATATATATATATATATATATATATATATATATATATATATATATATACATATATATATATATATATATATATATATATATATATATATATATATATATATATGTGTGTGTGTGTGTGTGAAGTATGCAGGGGCCTGCCCCTGCAAAAAATTTTATTTTTATCTGGTAAAACTTTAATTGATTTCATTTATCTAGTTAAATATTCAATTAGATTTACCTCAGCCAGACAGAATGGAACTTAAGGGTACTGGATTACAACTCCATTAAAGTTTTCAATTTTCTTAAAGAAAAAGTGTATAGAAAGTCTCATTTTACTTTGTTGTATTTTATTGCATAAATGAACTTATTAATCTCAATGAATTTTATTTTCTTATTAATAAAGTTCTTAATTTGTTTCACACTCGACTGAACTACCATTGTTCCCAGCTTAATTCCTTCAGTTTTTAGCTTGATATAGCTCTTTTGCAAACACCAGTCTGCAAAGCATCAAGGAAAATTCTTAGCAATCTGGAAGCAGTGGATTTAATGTTTTGAGATCTATTTCATTGCGAGTAGACTTTCTGAAAAATAAATAAACAGAAAATATACAAAGTTCAATGTTTTTTGATGTTGCAGATGACAATGCAATTAAGGTATTTAACATGTTAAGCCTTTAGGAGGAACTGAGAGGCCAGATTTCTGTTTTAACTAAAAAAAAAAAAAAAAAAAATCAGGTATACTGTGAGCCAAAGAAGACTCTTCCTTATATAAGACATTTATTTTTCTAGAAATTAACTGATTCAGGTATCAGTTAATGCTTATTTATTTATTTCTGTTCAGTTCCACTTTTTTGTCTGACGTCATTCCACTAGGCAAATGGCCTCTTTGAAAAACTGAGGTGGTATTCAAACTGTTTAGGGGAAATGTGGCCACGAGACCAGAAATATTCCACTACTCTTTTCAATAAGTACCACTGTATCTTTAATATCCACCGTAGCCACTAGCAACTCAGGCAGATAAGATCTCAGTTTATTGTCTCATCTGAAGGACAAGTTAACCAAACTAAACAAAACAGCTCATGACTGTGGATTTGGCAGTCTGGCTGATTCTTTACTAAGGGATGGAAATGTATGTGGAGTCAGAAAAGATCATATCAGAGGCAGGCTGCTAAGGGAAGCCGATATGACACAGGAAAAGCCTCTGATATGCATGTTGTGAAGGAACTTCCAAGCATTCAACTCAAAAGCAGGAAAATGCTTCTCATCCAGTCCGCAGAGCTGTCAGAATGAGCCAGCAGCTGTCAAACTATGCAGCCAGTGTAAAAGTCTGGCAGCCTGGGTAATACACTACAGGAGGACAGGGTTCTTCATCATCACGACACCACTTCAAGTATTCCTCAAGCAGTAAGTTCATATTTGTCAGCAGATATTTAACTGCAATGAGCCATAAGAACTCAGTATGTGTAAAATACTCACATGCCCAGAAATAATTATAAAATCACATTTACACATGAATATGTGAAGATGCTGTGGAAACAGAGCTATGGTCAGTCAAGAATACTAGGTGTTTTGTGCCCTCCTTGTGAAGGTGCATCTGTTCTCCTCTACTTCTTAATTCCTTTAATCCCCATGCTACTACTGCCTCTGGTAATACCTTCTAGAGCTAACCACCTCCTCTATACATTTGTACAAGCAGAGCTTGAATTGTCCCTTTCTAAATGCTCTATATGTCCCTTTTACTCCTCTCATTTGATTGCCTGGGATGTATTATATCCCATCCCCCTTTTTATTCTGTCCTACAGGTTATATATGCCAAAATGTTTGGAGTATGGAGTAAAGCAAAGCAAACAATACAATTCTGGTAATGAAAGTTATTACTGAAAATATTCGCTCTGAACAAAACAATATTATCCTGGTCATAGTTTACTGTCCTGTAGTAAGAAAGACACAAAACTAGTATTTTAGGCCAATCTGAATACAAATAATGGAGGAACACACATTACCACTAAGAATTTACAGCAGTTAACATCACTACATTCAGTTTCTCAGTATTTTGCCATTTTAGAAATGTTTACTTTCCTGAAAAAATCATGGGCCAGATTCCAAAAGAGTTGCTGTCAATGTTAAGTCTGCCCTGATTCCGGAAGACTTGTGCTTAGGTAAATGATTTACTTCAGTGTATGGCCTGTCTATAAACAGACATACACTAGGGACCAGATTCCAAAAGACCTGCTCTCAGCGTAAGTGTTCACTTACACTGAGAGCAAGTCTTTTGGAATCTGGCTCCATGTGTAACAAATACTGGTAAATAACTATTAAAAAACAAAGCCAGCTGCTGACAATCACAGTTTATTTTCTGCCAAATAAGGGAATGTGGACTGATTATGTAAGCTTCTGAGGCATTTACTCATACTGTAATGAGCTAAATAATGTACTCTGAAAAGACACGTACTATTGGGGTGTGGGGGTGCATGAACAAATAGGGATTTGCTAAATCAATATAAACTGTGGCTGCATTTTTGTTTTCAGTAATAAATGACTGTCAAGCTGGCATTTTTGGTAAATAAAACAGCTGCTTCAAGTCTTGCTTGGTGCATCCAGAAACATAACTTCCTGTCATCAGCCTCACTCTCACAGTAACAGCACATTTTTCCTCAAAATCATATTTCATCTTTTCTGCCAGTCGCCAACTGATCCAATTGTTTTAAGAATGGAACGTTAACTGTTAAACTGATAAGTGACTTATTTAATACATTTATATTTTTCCTATAGATGCGCATTTTAAAGTATTCTCCTAAAGACATTTAAAGGTGTTAGCATTGTCCTGTCATGCCATGTGCCTCATGAACGTTGCTAATGGGAGTAACATTACAAAATTATCTACAATACAATATACTAATAATCACTGATTGACTTCAATGATGCCAGATTTTCTCATGACCAACATGGTTTATCCATGGAATCAAAGCTCAAGAGGACATTATTTGCTTGAATTGGTGAATATGCAAGCAGCAATGGTTAGGTAGTGAGTATTAACAATTACTCAATAATTACTGACTTCACACAATGCAACCTGTTAGCAAAAGACGTTCTTACTTTCTTCAGGTAACTCCAGTCTGTACTAGCTGTCCTTATCATCCCTCTTCTTACTTAATATGAGTGAGCAGAGAGACTCAGAATAGTGAGGAATATTGTACACTTCAGGTTCGGTCTCAAATGTGTTATGAAGCAGATACAGTGCATACATTTCAAATGTATTATGTTACATTTACTGTTTGGATACTGTAGTTCATATATTCTGTGTTGTTATTTACCACTATACTGTGTGACCTATACTATGTTCTTTTGTGATTATATATTTTTTGAGTTTATATTCCTGATCTGAATATGTAAAAAGGTACAAATGTATCAGTGCTCTAACCTGTTTATCAAATCCAAATCAAATCAAATATATTAGCATTACAATTTGTGCCACTGAAAATGTTCGCTGTAGCTATTGGTTTCCTTTCTAAGACCCTGTTTAAATTGTATTAATGTTTAGAGAAATAAAGGTTTTAATGTATTTCATGACAGCTTGGCAGTTAATAAGAATTTGCTTTTATAATATTTATTTATTCACTTATTCATTCGATAAACAGGTGGGTGAACTGGTCAGCAAACCCTTTTCAATCATGATGCAGGAACGAGACAAAGTAAAATACAGAGAAACGACAGTATATATATATATGAGGCTCACAGAAAAACATATTAGGCATTTCAATATGGTAATTGAAATGAACCTATTTACAAGAGTAATAACAACAGGATTTGTTGTAAGTATCATAAAATATATAAAAATATTGTGCATTATATCATAGAAAATTAATGGGAAGAACCCTTTTTGCAAGTTAGAATGAGTGTGTAAGTTATTTTAACTAGCATGCCGAAAGCAAGTACACCAATGACCCCTTTCAAGGCTTTTGAATTGCAAGAAGGATTTCTGAAGACAACAGGTTGTAAGTGGCAAGAGAAGGTTCTTTCCAGTTCTATAGTTTTGAAGTGAGGTCTTATTAAGGTGATACTGTTTTCTTAGGTATGCCTGAGGGAGTAATTTGGTTTCCTAATGGGTAGTGTGTGACTCACTAGATGGCAGAATCTTAAATTTGAGATTTTGAAAAGGATGGAAATGAGTAGAACAGTGGTGCAATTCAGGATAGGCAGACATTTTAATGTTTGCATGATATAACAATGATGTGTATGCCAATCTGCCCAGAGTGCAAACCTGAGAATTTTATTTTCAATTATTTGATGTTTTTTTTTGTGTTATAAGAAGAATAGAGGCATAGAATAGGCAGTCCATGTTCAAGTTTAGAGAACAAGATGTATCTTGCAATGGCTGCCCTAGAAGCGGCACATAGAAAGTTAGGGAACTTACAGCAGAGTTTAAGTTGGGATTGTACTTTACAGGTGACCGATTCTGTATCAGTCCAGAAGTTTAGGGAAGAATCAAGGATTAGTCCTAGGTATTTTTGTTCAGTTAACACTGGGGATGAGATTATTGCTACTATTTTTAATAACAATTTGTTTTAGGATTTAACTTTAGCTTTATTGGGGTTTATCAAGAGCTTGTTCTCAGCTGCCCATAAAAAAAGTTGTGAAAAATTATGTATTTTTTTAAGACTGGTTTGACAGATTTCTATAAGTAGAACGTCATCTGGATACATGACTAGATTTAAGATTTGGAAGGTATGTGAAGTGACATTCCGAACAGAATATGGGCCAGTTCAATAAAGCCAACACTAAGTGTACATAATATATATTCAAAAACATTTTTATCACATCTTTTGTGCTTTCTAGTTACTCAGAAAGATTACATTAAGTGTACATGTAGTCTACACTTTGTTGTAACCTTTATTAATCCCTGTCAATATTTAAAGCTACAAGAATATCAGTAGGAAAACTAAAATTAGGAGGAAGAATGTGTGAGTAATATCTGTGTTGTCTGATCATTCAGAACAGTATACACTTAGTGTAAGCATTATTGAATATCTCTTTATATATTTCTGCAAACATGGCACTAATCTTGCCATGTGGCAGATTCAACTTCAGTCATTTTTTTAATAATCAAAGTTTTCAGAAAGTAGCAATGCACATCTACCAAAAGTCAAGCTTTAGTCCCTTAGCTAGTCAAACATCTTTAATTCTGTTTTTCTTAGCAATACATATTGTAATGCAGTGTAATGATGAAAACACAAACATCTCACTTATTATAAACAGTGAAGTGAGAATACAAACGTCTCACTTATTATAAACAGTGAAGTGAGAATACAAACGTCTCACTTATTATAAACAGCGAGGTGAGAATACAACCGTCTCACTTATAAACAGTGAGGTGAAAATACAAACGTCTCACTTATTATAAACAGTGAGCTGAGAATACAAACGTCTCACTTATTATAAACAGTGAGGTGAGAATACAAACATTTCACTTATTATAAACAGTGAGGTGAGAATACAAACGTTTCACTTACTATAAACAGTGAGGTGAGAATACAAACGTCTCACTTATAAACAGCGAGGTGAGAATACAAATGGCACACTTATTATAATCAGTGAGGTGGGAATACAAACATCTCACTAATTATAAACACTGAGGTATGAACGTCTATAAACAGTGAGGTGAGAATACGAATGTCTCACTTATTATAAACAGTGAGGTGAGAATACAAACGTCTCACTTATTATAAACAGTGAGTTGACAATACAAACATCTCACTTATAAACAGTGAGGTGAGAATACAAATGGCACACATTATAAACAGTGAGGTGAGAATGCAAACGGCACACTTATTATAAACAGTGAGGTGAGAATACAAACGTCTCACTTATTATAAACAGTGAGGTGAGAATACAAATGGCACACTTATTATAAACAGTGAGGTGAGAATACAAACAGCACACTTATAAACAGTGAGGTGAGAATACAAAAGGCACACATTATAAACAGTGAGGTGAGAATACAAACGTCTCACTTATTATAAACAGTGAGGTGAGAATACAAAAGGCACACATTATAAACAGTGAGGTGAGAATACAAATGTCTCACTTATTATAAACAGTGAGGTGAGAATACAAACGTCTCACTTATTATAAACAGTGAGGTGAGAATACAAAAGGCACACATTATAAACAGTGAGGTGAGAATACAAATGGCACACTTATTATAAACAGTGAGGTGAGAATACAAACGTCTCACTTATTATAAACAGTGAGGTGAGAATACAAAAGGCACACATTATAAACAGTGAGGTGAGAATACAAATGTCTCACTTATTATAAACAGTGAGGTAAATTAGTGTGTCATATGTTAAGCCGACAGTTCTGGGATGTTTAGTAATGTGAAATGTAGCAGGGTGAGTGCTTCCTTTCTCTGGATGTGCATGATTCTGTCAGCACAAAGGAGAGTGTCAGTGTGCTTACATACTCCAAGTAGAGGTAAGATAAAGTAAAGGAGACCACTTGCTTATCAGATCTACAAGGTGCCAACACAAAGTACTTTAGGGGATATATACTGTTGCTTGGACAACAAGGAAAACAAGAAGAAAAACATGAATTTATTAACTGATACAGAGCACTGATCCACACTGATCTTTGTCAGACTCACCCTGGGAGTACTGATTACTTGCCAAATAATAGGCAAATGGAGGCTGGGGAGTCAAACAAGGGACAACAGAACAGTGCTCATTAACAGTTCATAGCTTTTATCATCTGTACCACAACCCAACATCACTGGATATGCTGAGGATATTTCTAAAACGGTTTTCTGCAGGGGGAGAGAGGTCTTATAATTCTTTTGAATTAATATTTTTAACATATGAATGCATATTAATAGCACTTATGATTAAGTGTGGGGAGGTAGAGTGGGGTGGTATTTGTCTACAGTCTGATAATTTTGTAGGGTTTAGCTTCTCTTCCTCAAATTAGTGGGTTCTGATTTATGACATAAAACTCAATTTCTCTGTCATTTCCATACTTTTTCTATATTAACTTTAGTTTTGTCATATTTTTTTCTTTAAATAATATGGCTTAACCTCATCAATGTCACATTTTCCATTGATTTTGTTAGGAAAACATAAGTATGCTGACAGACATAATGATTAAGCTGAGGAATAGTGATAAACTAGGATATGAGGTACTTTGCAATGATGAAAGGGGCATGCAAATGTTAGAGGCATCTGGAGGTAAGAAGACTGTAATCATTTACTTCAGCTTAAGTAATGTTTGTAGGCAGAGTGGTTTGGGCAAAGAGAAGGGAATAATATATTTTTCTATAGATGACTACAAGAATGAGAACAGACATTATATTTAATTCCATTTTCAGCTTTGTTATGTTCTCAGTTTTGTGCCTTAATCTTAAATGATTGTTTAAAGTAGAATATTGCACAATGCAGTACAAAGAAGAAACATTTGCAAATTATCTTAGTATTTCAGTTCTAAAATGCACAGTAAAACACAGGAACTGTACACAATGCTTCAAAAGGCCTCTTGAAAACAGTAGGATTACTTTGCTTACTTTCCATTTATTCTTTTGTTCTATCCCAGCAGCCTGCTACTACCTTGGTAATAGCCTTGTATGGTACTATTACAAGCTAAACCAATCCCTACAAGATTTGGAGGTCTTTACGTGTGTATGTAGATATGCATGTTATGTATATATCATAAATCTATCTGTTCTTAAAGATTTTGATTTGCATTTGACTACATATGATACAAAATGAGATAAAATTTGCTTTAAATTGCTTAACAGCAGTGCTGGTGTAAAACATGCATACCATCTTCCTGATTATCACTTGTTACAGGATGAGCATTACTAAATAAATTACATGCAATAACCTCAGCGGCAATTTGATTTTAGATAATTCAAGATAAGGAAACATGAATATACCTAGAAAGAAAGTGACAGTCTGGTCCAGTTCTAAAATTGCCAGTTTTATTCTTAGTATATTTTTTGATTTAAATTATTTAATGAGGCCAGCATTGCGTAGCAATTCTAAAACTTTACCATATTCTAAACATCTGGACTGGATTTTGTAATCTAATCATTAAGAATGTGACGGTATTATGGAGAAAGTCGTCAGGGCTGTGAAAAACTGAAAGGCTGCCAAACCAGCCAGATAGAATCTTGTAAATAATTCTATGTGATTTGTAAATATTAATAAAATATGCATGATGGTTTTACAAATGTAAAAGAGAACTATATGTTATGATTAAACTATATGTTGTACTGAGCTTCAAAAATGTAACCATAGTGCACTCTTCTGGAAGAAAGCTGATAAATCAAGCATTGTATGACTGATTTCAAACTCGGAGACATAATATCTGGACCAGCAAATTCTTTCTTTTGTTTTGAGACCAGAGTTAATTGCTAGAATTTACATGTATAATGTCTTCTACTGCTGTGGCTTCCTGGCCAGGTGCAAGATCAAAGAACTGTTAAACTCTGAGCTTCTGTTAGCCTGAGAAATTAAACCAGAGAAGTGTCAAGAATGATGTAATCTAAAATGAGTCAGCAGTGATGTCTTATCATTTTAAGACTTTCTCAGGGAGAGAGAATTAGAGCATTTTTGGATTTTGTCTGAACCTGAACACATCAGCTCACCAGTACTCTGCCTTTGCGCTGTATGTATGTAAGTTATTTAGAACACTGTTTCTCTTAGAAATAGAAAATAGTCAGATTAGGCTAGCTGTTTTCTATATTTATGTCAGACTCTTTTACAGTACTATTTTGAGCATTTTCCTGTGATGTTTGAACTCTTGACTAGCACTGTGTTGAACTGAGGAGATTTGTCTTGTGTTTTTATTATTTATTATTAAATATTTTTAAACCTTTCAACTGTGGCTATTTTGTGTAGAGATAATTTAAGCTCTATAGTACATTGCATGTGTATAGTGATACTGTCCAAGCCACTCCAATAAGCCTTGCTGTTCATCATTATTACTAATTGGATAATAATATTTTTGCAGAGTACAACTGAACATCCTTTGGTAAGTGCCTAATTAGTAGTGATATTAGTGGTTGGTGGCAGTGATTTCTACCTTATAGCCTGGGCTGAGAAGGGGGCATAGCTGGAGATGTGATTGTATATAACTCATATCTCAAAGTGTGTGCATGTGTGTCAGCTACTTGAACAGGGACACAAAGCACTGGTTGGACAGACAGGGTGCTGGAGGTTTTGGCTTGACCACTAGGCTGAGACCTGTATCCTATAGCTGTGCCAGTGGGGAGTCTTATTGGGGATCTGGAGAGAAAGGAAGAAACCACCCCAGACTGACTGTGATCTGTGTGAGCTCTTAATAGAAATTGTACTTTACAGTGTGTGTACTTGTTATCCTTCCCAATGTGGATGCACCTCACATTTGCTAGTGATGAGGATTGAGGCTGCTTGATTACTGGGCTAGTGCATGAGCGTCCCATATTAATTGGATGGCAGTGGTGGGATATCCACACCACCATATTAATTGTTTGGCACATACTAATTGGCTTGTAGTGGTGTGGATAGTGAATTCCTGTAACTTGTGTACAGTGATCACTGAAGGTATTTTTGTATTCTAAATCAGCCATGCAGTGAAAATTCAGAGTTCAGATCACAATTGTTTTATTTTTTTTGTTAGCTTAGTTAGTCAGGGACAGCAGGCAAGCATGACAACAGTGGAGTATGGCAAGCTGACAACGAGCCAGTTGGCTGAGATGTGCCAGGCTAAGGGACTGGTGCATAGAAACCTGACTAAGGCAGACATGATTGCAGCTTTGGTCACAACTGCATCAGAAAACAACAATCAGGAGGATGATCAGACTGGCCGTGATGATGTACAACACTCAGAGAATGGACATCTCAACCTTTCTGCAGAGGACTTAAAAATCCATCTGGAAATAAAGAGACTTGAGTTGCAGACCAGGCATTTGGAAACAGAAGCAGCAGAGAGACTGAGATGTCTACAGGCTGAGGAGAATGAGAAACTGCTATGCCTGGATGCTGAGGAGAAGGAGAGGCAGAGGGAGCATGAAAAGGAGATTCTGACTCTTCACCAGAGTTATGGAGGTAATGGGGAAGGGAGTAACTGGACCCCAGAAGCACAAAAGGTCAGTACATTTCTTCTACAGTTTACAGAGGAGGATAGATTTGATAGTTTCATTCATATGTTTGAGAGGGTATATAAATAATTTTGATAGTTTCATTCATATGTTTGAGAGGGTATGTAAACAGTATGATGTTGACCAAAGGCTCTGGGTATGGTTTCTGATCCCCTTACCCCTTGGTAAAACTGTAAATGTACTTTCCAGATTATCTGATGTTGACTACTTTAACTATAATGCTGTACCGAATTGTTTGTTAGAATGATTTAAGCTAACACTTGAAATTTACAGGAAAAAGTTTTGTGAGCATAGATGCAAGGCAGACAAAAGTGCGTGTGAATACATTGCTGAACTAAGCACTTATTTTCATAGGTGGGTGAGTGGATGTCAGGTCACAACTTTTGAAGGGCTGGCAGAACTTTTGGTGTGGGAACAAGCCCTTAGCATTTTACCTGAGGACATGAGGATATGGTTACCTGATAGACAATGTGTTACTTCAGATGAGTTGGGAAAGAAGGGAGACCTATACCTAGCAAGCAGGGCATCCCTGCACAGGAAAGGGACACCCAGTGCTGCTCATGGGTCTAAGGAAACCCATGGTGGGCAGCCCAGACTGCCCCAACAGAATCTGCCAGTAGCAGGGGAAGCCACTAGTCCAGGTGCACATCCAGGACCTAGGGTTAAATGTTTTGAATGCAACCAGTGAGGCCATGTGGCATACAGATGTCCAAAGACGCAAGGTGGTGAACAAAAGGTGAGGGAGCCAGTAAGTGGGAAAGGTAAAATGTCAATAGTAGGTTGTCTTGAGACAACAGGGGCATCAAACTATGATCCTGCACATGCCCTGATAGGGAAGGATTTTGATGAGGCAGTACCATGTGTTAATGCAGTTACATGCAGTCAGGCTTGGAGACAAGCATGTGGGTCTGGTAGCCTGGGGGAGACCCATACAGACTGCACACTTGCAGCCAGGACTAGTGAGGTGGTTACTTCAGGGAGGGAGCTGCCCTGTAGTAGTGAGACTGAAGGTGAGCCACAGCTGCTTGTGGGTACTGATGTTCCCTTGGACAGGGTGACTGAAAAGGTAGAGGTGAGTAGTAGTACCCAGGCTGACAGTGAGGCACCGCTATCAGAGGATGCCAGACTATCTGTGGAAGCGGAGCTGGGAAGGGTTACAAAGAGAGAGTTGAGACAGGCTCAGCTCTCAGACCCTACATTACAAGGCATGAGGCAGGTAGCTAGTGAGGCACCTGATTCTCAAGGGAAGGGGGAATCTGTATACTGGGAAAAAGGGTTACTGTATAGAGAGTGGACCCCTGAGGGAGGGCTAGAAGGTGAGAGGATACAGCAGTTGGTTGTGCCTAGAGCCTACCATCTGGTGCTTCTAGCCATAGCCCATGATATTCACTTTGCAGGTCATATGGGCATAAAATGTACAAAGAGATGTATTATGCAGAACTTCTACTGGGCTGGAGTGTCCAGAGATGTAACAGGGTACTGCAGGATCTGTGAGCAGTGCCAAAAGGTAAGCAAGGCAGGAGACAAGGTGAGAGCTCCTTTGATGCCTTTGCCTGTGATTGAGGAGCCATTTCAGAGGGTAGCTGTGGATATTGTGGGGCCTCTGAGTACCCCAAGTTCCACAGTGAAAAAGTATATCCTAGTAGTAGTAGTGGATTATGCTACAAGAAACCCTGAGGCAGTGGCTTTGTCCTCCATTGAAGTAGAAAAGGTGGCAAATGCTTTGTTAGAGAATTTCAGCAGGGTAGGTTTCCCAAAATAAATACTGACTGTCAGAGGTGCCAATTCCATGTCAGACCTGCTGGCTTTTCTGTGGAAGTACTGTGGGGTGAAGCACCTGAAGTCCACCACCTACCATACCCAGACTAATGGTCTTGTTGAGAGGTTAAACTCTACAATCAAGTCCATGCTACTGGCATTTGCAGACCAGTTTAAGAGGGAGTGGGACAAATATTTGTTCCATCTGTTATTTGCTGACAGAGAGGTTCCCCAGGAATCCACAGGTTTTTCACCCTTTGAACTGTTGTATGGGCATAGGGTAAGGGGGCCTCTAGATTTAATTGAAGATGAGACAGAAGGTGAGCATGTATCTCACAAGGAGTCTGTTGTGGCATATGTCCAAAACCTCAGAACAAAGCTCAGGGAACTCATGGGCTTGGCCCAGGAGAACCTGGCAGAAACACAACAGCAGAAAAAGGTCTGGTATGACAGGAATGCTCGAGCTAGAGAGTATGATGTAGGACAGCAGGTAATGGTTCTCATTCCTGTCAGACACAGCAAGCTCCAAGCAGCTTGGGAGAGACCCTACAAGGTGGTAAGAAAGGTAAGTGATGTTAACTACCTGGTAGAACTGCTAGGCAGGAGGCAGGGGCACAAATTGTACCATGTTAGCATGATGAAACCTTACCATGATAGGAAGGCCCTTGTGCTGAGTATTTGCAGTGGATTGCAAGAGGAGTCTGAGGGAGATCTGGTGACTGATCACCTCAATGAGACTCGGAATGACACCTCAGTGGAAGGGGTAGCAATGTCCTAGCAGCTATCTCCTACCCAGGTTTGAGAAATCCTAGCAGTGTTACAGGAGTTTGGGGGACATGTTCACTGGAAAACCAGAGTGCAGCCACCTGGTGAGCACCAGGTGGGTGCAGGACCCCAAAGACCTATTAGGCAGGCCCCTTACAGGGTGCCTAAGAGAGTCAAACAGACTCTGAGGGAGGAGATACAGGAAATATTGGAACTAGGGGTAATTCAAGAGTCAAACAGTCCCTGGCCCTCCCCAGTGTTGCTGGTGCCAAAGAAGGATGGCAGCACCAGGTTCTTTGTGGACTACAGGAAATTAAATAGTCATACAGAGTCAGATGCTTACCCCATGCCTAGTACAAATGAAGCCCTAGAGTAGCTAGGTGGAACTAAGTATCTTACCATCATTGATCTTATCAAGGTTACTGGCAGGTGCCCTTAATTCCCAGTGCTAGAGAGAGGTCAGCCTTTGTGACTCCTTTTGGCTTGTATGAGTTCACAAAGATGCCCTTTGGGATGAAAAAATCCCCAGCGACTTTCCAGAGGTAGATCATATCCTAGAAGGAGCAGGAAGGTTTGTCCTTGCCATCTACAGCCATTCCTGGCAACAGCACCTTCAACATGTCAAGTTTGTGCTAGGCAGACTACAGAGGGCAGGGCTGACGATTAAGCTGAGCAAATGTCAGGTGGGTATGGCAGAGGTCTCATACTTGGGACATAGAGTGGGGAGTGGTAAGATCAGGCCAAAATCTGCCAAAGTGGAAGCCATTCAGGCATAGCCTGCACCTGTTACCAAAAAGCAGGTGAGGGCATTCTTAGGCACAGCAGGGTACTACAGAAAGTTTGTCCCCAGTTATAGTACCATAGCTGCTCCTCTCACACACCTGACAAGGAAAAACAGGCCAGATAAGTTAATGTGGACCGCAGTATGTGAGCAGGCATTCCAGAAGCTTAAAGAAGCTTTGGGAGAACCCCCTGTGTTAGCCAGTCCATATTACAGCAAATAATTTATTGTGCAGTTGGATGCTTTGAACCATGGGGTGGGGGCTGTACTTAGCCAGATTTCTTCAGAAGGAGAACAGCACCCAGTGGTTTATCTCAGTCATAGGCACCAACCCAGGGAGGAATGCTATGCAGCTGTAGAAAAGAAATGTCTAGCCATAGTGTGGGCACTGCAGAAACTTCAGCCTTATCTGTATGGAAGGCAATTCACTGTAGTTACAGATCACAATTTCCTAACATGGTTACACTAAGCCAGCCACCAAAATGCTGTTGCTAAGATGGAGCCTGGGGTTGCAAGCATATGATATGTCAGTGCAGCACCACAGAGTGATTAGCAATGCCAATGCATATGGGCTCTCAAGACAGGGAATGGGGTAAGGTATACTCAGATAGACCTAACCCTCTCAAGCAACGTTTCTCAGGAGTTCTCAGGGAGGGGAGAAATGTGAAAAACTGAAAGGCTGAATCTTTCAAATAATTCTGTGCGATTTGTAAATATTAATATAATCCACATGTTGGTTTTACAAATGTAAAAGAGAACTATATGTTATGATTAAACTATATGTTGTACTGAGAATCAAAAATGTAACCACAGTGCACTCTGCTGGAAGAAAGCTGATAAGTCAAGTATTGCATGACTGTTTGATCTCAAACTTGGAGACATAATGTCTAGACCAGCAAATTCTTTCTTTTGTTTTGAGACCAGAGTTAATTGCTAGATTTTACATGTATAATGTCTTTTATTGCTATGGCTTTCTGGCCAGGTGCAAGATCAAAAACTGTTAAACTCTGAGTTTCTGTTACCCTGAGAAATTAAACCAGAGAATTGTCAAGAATGATGTAATTTAGAATGAGTCAGCAGTGATGTATTATCAATTTAAGACTTTCTCAGAGAGTGAATTGGAGCATTTTTGGATTTTGTCTGAACCAGAACACATTAACTCACCTGTACTCTGCCTTTGCTCTGTATGTATGTACGTTATTTAGAACATTGTTTCTCTTAGAAATAGACAAAAATAGTCAGATTAGACTAGCTGTTTTCTATATTTATGTCAGACTATTGTACAGTATTATTTAAGCATTTTCCTGTGATATCTGAACTCTTGACTAACACTGTGTTGAATTGAGGAGATTTGTCTTGTGTTTTTATTATTTACTATTAAATATGTTTAATCCTTTCAACTATGGGTGTTTTGTGCAGAGATAATTTAAGCTCTAGAATACAGTGCATGTATATAGGGATACTGTCCAATCCACTCCATTAAGCCTTTCTGTTCGTCATACTTACTAATTAGATAATAATAATATTGCACAGTAAAATTGGACACCCTTTGATAAGGGCCTTATTGGTAGCTGATATTAGTGGTTGGTGGCAGTGATTTCTACCTTATAGTCTGAGCTAGAAGGGGGCATAGCTGGAGAACCTGTGCCAGCCTTCCCCAGGAGTGTCTGCGTGTTTGTATATACCTCATATGTCAAAGTGTGTGTGTGTGTGTGTGTGTGTGTGTGTGTGTGTGTGTGTGTGTGTGTGTGTGTGTGTGTGAGCTACTTGGGCAGGGACATAAAGCACTTGTAGACAGAGAGGTTGCTGGAGGTTTTGGCTTGACTACTAGGCTGAGACCTGTATCCTATAGCTGTGCCAGTGGGGAGTCTTATTGGGTATCTGGAGAGAAAAGGAGAAACCAGCCCTAAACTAACTGTAATCTCTGTGTGCTCTTAATGGAAATTGTACTTTATTGTGTGTGTGCTTGTTATCCTTCCCAATGTGGATGCCCCTCACTAGTGCTAGTGGTGAGGATTGAGGCTCCTTGATTACTGGGCCAGTGCACGGGTGTCACAAGGGCAGTTTTCACTTACGCAGCTGGTAGTATAACCAGTCTGTATAGTTTCCAAGAGGTGGCCCTCACTATTATAATACTACTTAAAAAGGGTGACTGCAGCTACTTAACTTTGGATAAGGGATATGCAACTACTCGACTCTCTCTACAAAAGTATCTGAAAACTTTCTAAAACTAAAGCTATACCATAAAGTCTAATGAGATTTAAAAGGGAATATGACTCAAACATGAAGGCAATATTTTAAATCATGGCACAGTGGTTAGATACCAGAAGGCTGGAGAAGAATCAGACAGAGTACTTTTATCAGAAATGGGAGTAAGCCATGAGCATGTAAATATTAGCTTGTTAGCCTAAGCTCAGTGGTACGGAAAATAACAGACTCATCATTGATAATTATTGAAGAAAACTACTCAGAGGCAGCATGGTAAAGGACCCAAAGCAGAGCAGAGTCACAAGTCATAATCAGACGAGTTCTTAACAGGCAGAAAAGGATACACTGCAAATGAGTGTTTATGATCTGACTGGGATAAGCAAAATATTTAATAAGGATTCATAAAAAAGGAAAGTACAGATTAGACCATTTAGTTTTGTGTCTCTGGGTGGCAACCTAGTTTGTACACTAACCAGGCAAACAAAGAGAAATAACAAAACAAATGGAATCAGCTTTGGGTCATGAAGTTTTATTAGTCCACTATTAAAGATTTCACCACTAACATGTAGGCTCAGAGATTCCTGGACTTTGTCAATGCAAATGCTCTGGAGCAGCTGGTCTGCACTCCCACTAGGGGCTTAAACATCCTTTACATAGTACTAACACACATGGGGAGTGTTGCACACTCCAAGCGTAATGTGCTCATTGGTATGACTGGACCATAAATTGACCTCCTTTACAATAAATGTAACAGTAGAACCCCCATCAAATCCAAAAACCCTAAATATTTTTTCCAAGGCAAATTACCTTGTATTAAGTGATAGGGCAGATAATTTTAAACTCTCCCTAACCCTGAAAACAGGAAAGCCTATGCAGAAGTACAAAGGAATGCCCTCTGCAACCACTTAAACAACTGCATAGAAACTGCGGGACCTGACTGAATTAAACCCAGGTCTAGCCAGAACAACAAGTCACTCTGCTGGACCCCTGTCACAAACAGATTATATAACAGAAGGAAGAAATTCCTGTCTAGAAGCAAGTGAGAAGGTGCACAACAGAGAAAAAATCCCTCATTACTCTCAACAGGGAAATCAGGGAACTAGCCACGTCCTCAACAGCTAAATACAAGACTAAAATAGCCTCCCAAGCAAAAGATAACCACAAAGCATTTTTAGTTATGTTTGAAATCTTAAGGGGAAACACTCAACAATGTGCTGAGTTGGCTGTAGGAGGCATTACCTATTCTCAGCCAGAAGGAATAGCAAAGCTGCTGGCTGATAAATTCAGCTCAGATCTTACCACCTCATCACCTCCGGTTACTCCCCATGAAATATCCCCTATCACTCCTTTGCCTGTTAATACAAAAGAACAGGGCATCACTGTGCTCTCTAAAGCTAGAAAAATGGCATTAGTGAGCCCTGATGAAACCCTATGGTGCCTATTAAATAGCTTGAAATATGACCTAGTAGATCCACTTGAATCTCTATTTAACTACAATCTCCAAAACAGGCTTTGTGCTACTAGAGTGGAGGAGAGCAACAGTCATCCCTCTGCACAAGGGGGGACCATCAATGGACCTAGGAAACTACCAACCCATAAGTCTGACTAGCTTCATATGCAAGGCTATGGAAAGGATAATCTTGGACCTGATTAAAACATAGGAAATCTCCAGACTCTAGACCCAACCAAGTCTGGCTTTGTCAAGGGTAGGTCCTGCCTACTCAAACTGGTGGACTTATTTGATAAGGTCACCAAGGCCATGGATGAGGGAAAGATAGTGCCTTGACTTGGCCAAGGCATTTGATACAATACCTCACTGGGGTATTATAAAGAAACTCACAAAATTGGGCATAAACCTCACTGTTACCAGATGGATAGCCAAATGGCTCATGGATAGGGAATGAGACCAGTAACCAGTGAAGTGCCACAGAGCTCAGTGCTCGTCCCCCTCCTCTTTCGGATATATTTCTCAAATGTCAAGGCAAATGTAGATGGCCTTTGGTTGGCCAGGTTTGCTAATGATTGGAAGTGGGGGCAATCACTGACTTTCCAAGTGATGTTGATATCGTACAGAAAGGACCGGCACAAACTAATGATGGGTAGCAGAGCCATGACCATAAACTAAATGTGAATAAGTGCATAATACCATTGGGAAATCAAGTACCCTGCAAATTACAACATTGATAGCATCCCTGAAGAGTGGACTCAGTGGTGACAGATCTGGGTACTCATATAGACAGTAATCTGAACTTTGACCACAATGTCTCCGTGGTAGTGAGGAAATTTTTCTATGTGGCATGCACAGCTTATAAATAAGGGTAAGCCCTCATCAGACCAATAATCAAAGTATAAATGCACCTTTGGCATATAACTCACCAAGCTCCTGCAAGCAACCTCAGAAGTTTCTCAGCAAAAAATGCATTGTGTAAACAGCATGTCATATGTGGACTGATTAAAAGTACTATGACTATATTCAGTTTCTTACCGATTACTGTGTGGATGTTCTACGACTAACCTACAAGGCCGACATAGCCTTGATGGAAAGGTTGCATATTTGCAAAACTAACATCATGAAGGTTACTTGCTTGAAGGATCTAAACCTGATCTCCAACACGAATAGATCATGCTGGAGAGATAGATGTGTGTCCCAGACTCCCAGAGATTGATCCTCCTCTGGAGTAGCCTTCCTATTCATGTGAAGCCGAGTCCTTCCCTGGCTATCTTCAAGTGCAGTCTGGACCAATGGATGGGAAATTGTAAACTCATTCCTGGCATGGTGCCCATGTCCCTTATGGATAGAGGCATTCTATAAAAAATGTCAAACCCTTGTTATCTTTTCCCTTGGGATAGAAAATTGGGTAAAAATAGGTAAGACTGGCTAGGCTTGTAAGGGCTCTTCAACCGTTAGCCTAGTAATCTCCTATGAAACTATGAATTAGTTCTTTCTATCTTTGCTATCCTTTTAATTTATCTGCAAAATATTTACTAAGGAAAGGGTTGGGATGGTGGCCTAATGTTTAAGGTGTTTGCCTTACAAACACAAGGTACTGGGTTTGAATCTCATAGGGGATAATTGGATAGGCTTAAAATGGCTTGCAAGGGCAATTAGCCTAGTAGTAATCTATGAACCTAAGAATGTAAAAAAAAATATTTTGCAGATAAATTAAAAGGTTAAAATAGTTCAAAATATGTGGATAAAATAGAAAACAAAGTGCAACTGGATATGATGGAGAGTTTAAATTAAGCAAAGGGTTTGATGTGAAAAGCAGTAAAGAAAGCTGGGACACATTAGCAGAACATTATTATTTTCTAGTGCAGGCAGTCGGTAAGACATCACGTGGAGCAGCCATCATCAGCAGACGTAGTCTTAAGGAAACTGATCTAGTATAACAGTTGGCATCCCTCAGAAAATAAGAGCAAAATGACATAATATCAAGACAGAAGGAAAAACAGATACGAGAAAAAAGGCACCACATCCCAACAATAGAAGTACTCCAAATAGGTTTCTGTGCAGCATCCCCTTCCTGAGTATTTCTTGATTTCCATGTATGAAAAAAAAAACACGGTCCTTCCTCTGGGTGTGTGAAATGTAAAAGATGTCACAATACAGTTCATAAAAAAAAGAAAAAAAATGATAAGCCTCCTTAAAAGAAATAAAATAAATTTTCATATTTATCAGTTCCATTATCTCACTAACCGCAAAACTTTTCATGAAATACACAACTGTGTTAACAGTTTTTGAGTAATCAAATATTTTCTCCAGATTTCTGGCAC
This sequence comes from Protopterus annectens, assembly GCF_019279795.1. Classification (NCBI taxonomy): domain Eukaryota; kingdom Metazoa; phylum Chordata; order Ceratodontiformes; family Protopteridae; genus Protopterus; species Protopterus annectens. Next base: position 740,049,785 of record NC_056730.1, on the reverse strand, counting down.
ATAGCATACTGACCATTGTTAACATTGTTAAATAAGGGATTTAAGTTTATTCCCTGTGCTGTTGATGGTCTAAGTTCTGTATTAACAGATTTGAAATTCTTTGCTCGTAATTTAGATTTAAAACTTATAGTTAAACGACAGGAGACATATATGTAAATACTCAAGCGTTTTTGTACCAAACAGCCACCCAGTGGTTTCTGCCTTTTCTACTGTTTGTGAAAGACAGATTAGACAAGCGTATAATAAAGGTTCCTATAGGAAGATGTTTAACTTATCTATTGATGAATGTGCTTCTTTGAAAAAATTAATGCTGGGTGGCAATATTTTCATAAAAGAAGCAGATAAAGGCGGTGCTGTTATTATTATGGATAAGCAAATGTATTTTAGTAATATGTTTTCGTTTTTAGCTGATGAAAATACCTTTAAGTGTGTGAACGGTGATGATGTGAATAGGTCCATAAATGTTACTAATACAATGACATATGATTTACAGTTGATGAATGATATCAGCATAGATCTGTATCAGTACTTCACTGTAACACATCCTAAATTACCTATTTTGCATGGGCTACCGAACGTCCATAAAAACCTGGACCCACTCCCATGAAACCAATTGTATCTGGGAGGGTTTGGGCAATGCAGCCTATTTCTATGTATTTACAAAGTGTATTATCGAAACAATCATTGTATGTGAAAAGTTATATACAGGATACTGCTGATTTTCTGAAAAATCTTTCTAATTGGTTCATGACATGCTAATCTCTTGGTATCACAAGTAAGTTTTTCATGGTGCCTCTTGACATCCAGTCACTTTTTACTGTCATACCTAACAATTATGGTAGAGAAGCTGTAAGGGAACTTTTGGTAAGAAGTGGGAAATATTCTGGTAAATTTAGTGAAACCATATGTGAATCACTTCAGTTAGTACTTGATAATAACTATTTTGTATTTAATGACAAAAATCTTTCATCAAATATCTGGTATAGCAATGGGTACTCCCATTGCAAATACATATGCCACCTTAGTATTGGACAAGTGGGAGACTGAATTTATATATCATGGCCCACAGCAGTACTCTGAGAAGATTAGTTATTTTAAGAGATTTGTGGATGATTTGTTTTTCATTTGGCATGGCAGTAGGGATGAACTAGAAATATTTTTGAATTATTTGAATAGCAGTACTGACTTCCTATGCTTCTCCATGACATATTCAGAAACTAGTATTCATTTCTTGGATGTGAGAATTCTGTTTATGAGACTGAAATTCAAACTACTGTTTTTAAAAAAAAAACACACACACAGAAATACATTCCTTCATCGGAGCAGCATGCATGCCCCCCATGTGTTTAGGAGTGTTACTAAAGCCCAATTTATTAGGGTTAGTAGACTCAATACCTCTACAGAAGAATGTAAAAAAACAAATGAAGGAAATGAAGGATGAATTCCTGGAGAAGGGCTATAATAATGAGTTTTTAGATATGGAAATTGAATATGTTTTAGGTTCTAGGAAACAAAGTACAAAACCATACTTTTCATTGACTACAATGGAAGCACCCCCCCCCGAATCCTGTGGAATTACTAACGTAAGTCCAAGTATAGGCAAATTGCGATTTGTGTCAACATATAATAGAGCTACTTCTGAAATAAGAAAAATTATTCATAATAATTGGTGTATAGTAACATCTCTACTGAAATGATGTCCGATAATTTGCATGGTACCTAGTTTTTCATATAGAAATTGCCAGAATTTAAAACAGAAGCTATGTTATAAGGATATAAATGTTAAGAATGCCAGTGCAACAATAAATAAACGGGGTACCCTTCCCTGCTACAATTGTTGCTGTGATGTTATTAATAAAAATAATATTTTTCAACACCCAATAACTAAAAAGAATTATGTATTTTCAAGTTCAGCAACATGTGCTACAACAAATATAATATACCTAGCTACCTGTAACAGATGTCAGGCATTTTATGTTGGGAAAGAATAACTGAGCATCATTCAGAAATCAGGAGAAAAGTTGATACCAACTCTCTAGCTAAACATATTAGTGAGTATGGTAATGTACATACATTTTCCTTTAGAGTGATAGAGTATATAAAGATGTGTGGGGTGGAGATTTAAATAACAAACTTGAAAATAAGGAACATCAATGGATAATACGCCTTTGTGCAGATGTATTACTTGGTTTAAATCAAACTGTTTCTTTAAAACCTGTCAAGACATAAACAAATGTGCTTGAAATAGAGACTTATGCTTTTAAATTCTGATTATTGTTTTTTAACCAGTATATCAATTGTTTAATTGAATAATTAATGGCTGTGTGATTCTTGATGGTATAAATGTGGTTAGTATGTGTTAGATCTTTTATACACTGATGAAGGGTTTGTTTGACCTGAAAGGTTTGTTTTATTAAACACTTATTTAGTATTAGCATCGCTTGGTTTATTTTATATTCTATTCAGCACTGGCTTTATGGACTAAGCTTTGTTCTGCAACTGCTTGGCTTGACATAGCATACTAACACCATGAGTAAGATTTTTTTCATAGATTTGGGCAACCATTTTCTTTAACCCTGCACCATAGATATTGATTCCATTGTTGATCCATACATCCCTGAAGACTGATGGAACAAAGCTAGACTTCTGCATCTTGTACACGGGGCTGAATTCTAAAACACTGAGGTAGGATTGCATATTCCCCGCAGTGGGGAGGAATAGTCTGCAGATAACTCCACATATCTGAATACAGATGAGCTAGTGAGAAGAGTCAACATCATGGAAAAATGATACAGAGCTGCATAATGTGTATATAAAATACCTCTTAAATATACATTACCAGAAAATTTCCCATTTTTCAGTGTTAAGAAGTCAAACCAAACAAATCCAATAAATATATATATGTTTAAACTAGATTGAGAAAGCAGAAGGACAGGTGCTATAGCATTAGTGCACAATCTCCAGTTTTTCCTCTATCTAACTCAAATCCCTATATTTATCAGTGCAGAAAGGTCACCCACCTTCAGCTAAACCCAAACAGAGCCATATGTTTTGTAGCTTTATATATCCCCGCAGACAACCACACTACACATGAAGGCATCCTATCCTGGTTATCAAAAACATTAAAGTAGAAACTCAAATACTTGGTGATGTTAATATACAGTGGGCTACACTATACACCGCTCTCAACTATTCTCTCAGTCTTCATCATTTCTCTCAAATCATACCATTCCAATCAGGAATTTAAGGCCAACTGGATATTTGCTACCACCGCCAATAAAATAACTCAAGCTGTCACTCTGCCTGATTCTCTATTGATTGCCACCCCACCTTTAGCACTGGATAGTATAACAGACCAACAAATTCTCCTCACTAACTAGTTAGAAACCTTAATAAACACAATGCTGACTCCTTCTACAATACCCTGCAACAGGTTAAGTGGAACTGAAACAACTACCACCTTTAATCAGGTCTTCTTAAACTTTACTAAATGGACATGCACAACTTAGGAAAATGCACCTTGACTAACTCATGCCAGTAAATTAGTTAGGAGACTTAAGCACAAAGCTAGAAGAATCTGGCAGAACAATAAAATTCTTCCAACCTGCCAGACCTACCACTTTCTATGGAACCAAGTAAAAGTCTTTGTAAAAAAGAAAACATACAACGGCGGCTCGCAAGTACCAGTAGACAAATAAAAATCCACAAAGTTGCTGTTGGAGTACTCAAAAGAGTAACACAGTGTCCAAATTAAAAAAACTGTGATGGTTTTTGACGCTATTTTTAATAAAAAAACAAAAGCGTTTTCGCTACGGACACAGCTGTAGCTTCTTCAGAACTCAATTTTCAAATAGTACCGCCAAAATTCACATATATAGTCACGTCCTTTCACGTAGACAAATTGGTTAAAACCCTAAAGGTACACAATAAAAATATATTACTAATCTACATATTGATTAAAAACACCATGAAAATGAGCATTATCTTATATATGAAAATCGTACCTCATGTTAATAGACATTACCATACTCTGTAAACTTTATTTATGTATGTATTTTAAAAAGTTTTTATACAGTGTATGGTAGACAATGACAAGTAAAATAATAACAAATAAAATGATATAATCAACCCTCATACCACCAAGATAATACTATTTAACCTAAAATGATTAAATATTTAAATGTCAATGTTAACTATATCTTAAGAAACTTGATATTGATTAATGTGAGAGAACTGTGTCTCTAATACTAATCCTAAGGTTAAGTAACAAGTATGACACTTATTTTTATCTTTGTACGGCAGTATGATGAACTAACATTCCAAATTTGTTAAGTAAAAGACTTTATCTCCTGTAATTTCTCATTTTTAAAATACAAGAGATGTTGCAATGGTCATTCAAACCTGGAAAGCTAAACGAGTTTAACATCAACTGCCATTCTAACTCACAAATTTCAAGGAGCAAAGGGACTGGTCCACCTCTTATTGAATATGCAACCTCATCTATGGCCATAAAATGAAAACTATGGCCTCGGTTTTTTATACAATGTTTCGCTAAGGCATTCTCTGTTTTGTTTTTCCTAATCGCATATAAATGTTCGTAGATTCTGTCCCGGAATCTACGATCGGTTTTACCGATGTAAAATGCCTCGCAACAATTACACTGAGCCAAGTAGACTATGGATTTAGATTCACAGTTTAGTCTATGATAAATATAGTATTTTTTATTCCTGATCAGAAAAGAATTTGAGACTTTAACTTCTCTACAGTAATTACAAAACCCACACTGAAAACATCCTTTCAATCTTGTGATACTATTAGATCCATTATTCCTTTCTAGTATAGTTTTTAAATTACATCCTCGTTTATACACAAATTTTGGTCTATCACCAAGTTTTTCAAATAATTCTTCATTATTCAATATATAATACCAATTCTTAGTTAGAATGTATTGAATATCCCTAGAATTGATGTTAAACGTTGAAATGAAACTAGTATGGAAACATTTATTTGTTTCCACATTAACTATGTTGGAATTGTTTCTGTCCTCAAAGCTGTTCTGTCCTATTAATACATTAGTAGTCTCATCTTGTATTACTAAGTTGTTATGTCTTAAGAGGGGGGGATAAAAACCTTTTGAACGTTTAAATTCAATTTCGTCCATTAATTCAATAAACACAGACAGCGGATAATCTCTGTTCATGAACATTTCCTTTAGATTGTTACATTCATTCAAAAAAGCTGTTTCACGACTGCACATCCTAGCAGCTCTTATTATTTGACCCTTAATGATGGCTCTTTTTTGCTTATAAGGATGTGCACTGTTGAAATGTAAAAAAGAATTACAATATGTTGGTTTCCTATGTATGGTAGAAAAATATTCTAAGTTGGTTAGATCTTTGTTTAATTTTACATCTAAATAGTCAATCTCAATATCTGAGAAGTTAAATGTAAACTTCAAAAATGATGTAGTCTTATTAAGGGAATCAATTAAAATTGAGTTCTGAAGAAGCTACAGCTGTGTCCGTAGCGAAAATGCTTTTGTTTTTTATTAAAAATAGCGTTAAAAACCATCACAGTTTTTTTAATTTGGACACTGTGTTACTCTTTTGAGTACTCCAACAGCAACTTTGTGGATTTTTATTTGTCTACTGGTACTTGCGAGCAGCCGTTGTATGTTTTCTTAGTTTCATTTGATCCAGTTTGTTTCTTTGTAAAAAAGGGCAAAAATAATTGCTGTGTAAACATAACATTCAGAACATTTCCCAGTATAATCCAAAATCTTTCTGGTCCACCATCAACAACCTCCTTCTCCTTGGCACCTTTGCAGAAAAGCCCGACCTAGACCTATGTCAAAGGATACTGGAAGTGCTACAGTAAAATCTTTAAGTCTCACTTCTGCAAAACAGCAACCACACTAATTAGATAAACAAGTTCTCAACCATAGTATGATAAACCTGAAAATCTGTCTCAAGCAAACACCATTTCACTAAAAAACATTCCCACTATCAGAAAACTCCTCCTTAAATTGAAGTCCACTAGTCTAGCAGCTGATAACCTGCCAACACAGTACATCCAAGCGGCAGCTGACATCTTAGTAGTTTTACTTTCAATCTTCATAAAGAGATCCATTACTGAGCTGTATGCTGTTCCTGAAATATGGAAAGAATTATTCATTGTATACTATGGCTATACTTTCCCCCCTCTCAAAAATTCTGGGGTGTTCAATCTCCTCTCACCTAAACAACATGGTTTCCGCCGCCACCATAGTAACACTACTGTTCTGTTATTATTTCAAGACAATGTTGACTAACATTGTACTGCTGGAAAATCAGTCTCAGACATTATTTTGGACATCTACAAGCTATTTGATACTGTTCCATACCCAAAACCGATTCAAACCCTAGCAGAACTTAACTTACTTCTCAGTGCTGTGGTTGTAAATATATTGCACCTGCTTACCTCATACCAATACTCCTATATGTTGCTCCCTATCCTCACCAACATACACAATAGCTTCCTAAGAAAGCTTGAACAATGGGACAACAAAGTTGTCAAATTCACTGTTAATTTGCCTAACAGATGCTATCTCTGCATTGCACTATCAAAAATAAGTTGGGATGGAATTCTTAAACTATCTTACTACTACAGCAGTGATCAATATGAGCATCTGCTTTTTGACATTTACTGAATAATTTGCTTTGTAGTCTAATATTTTTAACTCATTGTAAGATGTTTATTGTGCAAGAAGTGTTCACTTTTGTAAGCATGTCTGGCGGTCTGTATGTAATGATGAAATACTTTGCCTGATGCATATTTCATCTAATTATTATGCTAGTTCAACTTTGATGTATTTATAAATGCTTTGTATTTCTTTTGTAGCTTTTCCCTCTAGATCTCCACTGAAAAGGAGTCTTGGATGAACCAGGCAGACAATCTCAGTAAACAAATGCAACTAATCAATCAATCAATAAAGAAATTAAAAAGTTTCACTTACAGAAGTAAGATCTTGTATTCATCCTGGTTCATTAGCAGCAAAACTGCAGTAGCACTTTATAAAATAATAATAAACTAACAGGTTTCAGTTTTCTAAAATAGAAATAGGGCTCAGTAGTAAGACGTCTGCCTTTCAACTGAAAAATCTGGGGTATAATCTCAGCCTCTAGTTATTTTTAGTGTGGAGTTTGCACACTACAACTGTATCTGAGCAGATTTTCCATGAATACTTCGGTTTCTGTAAAATACACTGACTGGCTAAATTAAACTGTGTGTATACATACAGAGTATATATATATATATATATATATATATATATATATATATATATATATGGTTATAGTAGTATACATCAAACTTTCCTTTATACTGAGCCACACAACATCAGCAAAAAATGTCAAACATCCATTTAGTTGAAGACAAATAAACATAAAAAATGCACCCCATACTTTGGGGACTGAATCCACCACCACCCCACTATGTTCAATATACCAATTACAAGACTGCACAACCAAAAAGCTCAGTCTATTTGGTTCATGGATGTAGCTTAAATCAGATGATTACAGATTACTCATAGTCTCTCTGGATATAACCCTTTTAAATGGGTTCATAAATTAAACAGATTGTCTTTGATGTGATGTAGTCTGGCTTCATACTCTAACCCCCCCCCCCCCCCCCAGAGCAGGTTCCATATTTTTCCAATAAAATACTTTTTAAAAGTCTCTCACTAAGTCAGTTGTGAAACTGCAGTTTAAAAGTATCTCCAACACAACACAGGTAACCTTAGGTTTCTCAGCTATCAGGGCCCTCCCTGGTAAAAAACGAGTGATCCACAAGTCTCCTGACTCTGACCAGATTGCCTGAGACAGTCTCTCTGTCTTAACTGAAAATATATATACAAGTATACAGTCTAGCCTCTTCTTGACTTCCCAGCAATTTCTACCATCTTGGATTTGTCTTGCTTTTAAAAAGGGGAGGGAGGTACTTAAACATTCTCACCTGGAAGTTCAGACATACTGGCTTAAAGTGCCAAACACCAGTACTCTGCTTTGTTGTCTTATAACTCATCCTAGTCTTAAGGCCCTACACACACCCACACACACACACACACACACACACACACACACACACACACACACACACACACACACACACACACACAAACACACACACTTGCATACACACACATGCATACACACACACACGCAAACACAAACACACATTCACTTCATTTACCCTTGTCTTGTGGCTTAGGGTGCGTGGAACAACTCATCAACGGTTCCAAGAAGAGTACAGTTCTGACAAAAGTATATTTCCTATGTGTCTTGTAAGTGTACATTTGTATTAACTGGAAATTTGTCTTTATTCTGAGCTGGGTATACTCATCAGTGTTTTAAAATTCTAATTTTTAAGACACATATACATATCTATAACTAAGGCACTAGGACGGCATCTGCAAGCCAACATGATCTGATAACCATACACAGCAAAATGTCTATGTGGGATCCACAAAGCTGGAGCTATTACAGAATGTTTGCAAAAAGTTATTAAAAATATGACACATTTCCATGTATACATTAATAAGGCAGAAATAGAGTGTGATACTGTCATGCTGTGATGAGATATGCAAGCCATGGGTGTTGATAAAGCATACACTAAAAATTGTAGGTAATATGAAGACATTCTGAGATATACAGGTTTGGTAAAGCAGTTATGAATATTAATAGTATTTTCATATTTGCAATAATGTCATAAAAGCTGTGTGATCTACAGACAAACAAATAGTGCTGTCCATGCATAACATTAAAAACACACTTTTGTCCTGCATACTTGGCATCTAACATTTAATAATATTGTTCTGAAATATTGTAAAATATGATATTGCATAATTTGCATAGACTATGCAACATTACAAAACAGCAAACTCTCATCGCATGTCATCGGGGAAGTGCTCAAACACATCTTCGACTGATACCATAGGTCTGTCTTGCACACATGTGCACATAATTTTAAATATATACATACTATATAAATATGTTATACAATATACATACATACACATATATATGTGTGTGTGTGTGTGTGTGTGTGTGTGTGTGTGTGTGTGTGTGTATGTATATATATATATATATATATATATATATATATATATATATATATATATATTTTTTTTTTTTTTAATTGGAGAGAAGAAGCCAGGAAAGTATTTTTTGTGACTGTACTTAAATTCTCCAGTTGATCTACCCTTTGACCATAACATTTTATTTTGCCAAATAAAATAAAATTTTTCTGAGTTAAATGTGCAGTATAAAATTGACATCAACAGACAGACTTTTTATGCTAACAGCAGTGTGTAGCCCGTATTGGGGAACAGGGGGACACATGCCCCCCCCACCATACTGTGTGCCCTGGTGAGTGATCCAGTCCACGGATATTAAACATTAAAAAAAAAAACAACTCTCGCTCTTTTTCACCATCAATCCATCACATGAGTCAGCAATAGCCAAACAGCTGCACTTTTCAGATCTGCACACACACACATACGTCAGCAAAAGCCAGGAAACTGCACTTTTCATTGGTTCGAATGTACAGCACCCATGCCAATGAGAAAAGTTCCAGGAAAACAAAGTAATTTCAGAAATGAGTGACATCATACCTGCTCAGAGACCAAAACTGATACTGGCATTTCTGCAGTAAGTCCTCTGAGCCCTCAAAACCCAGAAAAGGAGTTTTGTAGTAGAGTATCAACCTGAGACTCAGAGCAGTAGTACAGTACTTTATATGTGTGTGTGTGTGTGTGTGTGTGTGTGTGTGTGTGTGTGTGTGTGTGTGTGTGTGAATATTTTAAAACTGTTTCCTCTAGTCAAAAGTACAGGGTCTGTGCCCTTTCAACTCCAGTAATGTACTGTGTGATTTTGAGGAAGTCACTTAACCAGACATTGCTCCCTTGTCACCCCTGAGAAGGCACAATTTGTCCAGTGGGTTTATCTGGTTAATAAATACAAAAAATAATATTTGAAATGTATCTATTTTTGTCCCCCCCATTATTTTTTGATTTTTCCAAAATTCTCAGCTTTCTGGCAAATTATTCTGGATTGCAGTCACTAAATAATGACAGGCATGGTAAGTGCCAGACCTGTATCCTTCAGAAGATGCTTGCTAATAGAAAGCTTGTTTCTAGCAGCTGTCTAAGCTTATAAGATAAACATTTAACAGCTGTTTCTGATTTTTTGTATTTGTTTCCAATTCTTGAGCTAAGGCGTTGAGAGGGCAGAGTGGAGATACCCTATATGGTACTGGCAGCAGACAGCTAAGATATATTTCTGTCCATTATTGTTAATGGATCCTGTCACTTGATCTCAGGCAATATCTGATGTATACTGTTATACCAGTTGCTGTAATCGATGTGTGTGTGTGTGTGTGTGTGTGTGTGTGTGTGTGTCTGTGTGTGTCTGTGTGTGTCTTTATATGTTTATGTGCATGCAGAGTGTAGAATTCTCTCTGGTTTTCCCCTGATATTTGTGGCCTTTTACATTTGACCCCCCCACACATACATACAAACATATATATATATTTATATACAAACATATTTATATATATATATATATATATATATATATATATATATATATATACAAACACACACACAAACATATATATATATATAGAAACACACACATATAAGTTCTATGTCTATATCTTATCTATATCTATGTATATATCTATCTAATCTATTTATCCATATATATTTGTAAACAGAGAAAAAGATAAGTACTTTTTTGTATGTGCCGTTTGATTGCCTAACTTTTTCTATCAATATATAGCCATTTTCTGCACTGGTGATAGTGTTTCTGCATTTTATTTTTTGCTTTGAGTAATCTCTTAACTCTGCTGTAGTGGCCATCTTGGATTTTTATAGTAATTTGATTTGAGTGAGAGATGGATTCATTACTACATGTCTTGGGGAGATTAAATCACTTGGGCTTCAGATTTCACTCATTTTTCATAGGTTCTTTTATTTTCTTGGTTTAGATTTTCCATGTGGAGCTCAGCTTAGATTGTCTTTCTGAAAAGAATGCTGAGGCCTGTACCACATGCACTAATTGCTCAACTAACTTCTGCATTTTAAAATTGGAGAAAAAAGCCAAGAAAAGTAGTTTTTCATGTTTGCACTTAAGGTGCCTATTTATTCATTTAGAGATGTTTTCTACACTGCCTACTTCTGTTTTTGCAGTTAATGTTTAGCTTTCAGTAAATCCACATTTTATTTTCTGCTTTAAATAATTTGTTTGGTATTTTGTAGTGGCCATCTTGGATTTAAGTAGATTAGAGTACGTGGGCTTCAGATTTCACTGGTTTTTAATTGATTTGTTTGTTTTCTTGGTCAATATGCAGAGATGCACTGAGTGGAGCACTGAGATAGCTACATTTAAATATTGTGCAGTATGCTCAAGTAAATTCTCTACTCTTGCACTATTGAAAGTGTACCTTTTTAACCCATGTGAGAGTCATCCACTTCTGCTCTGTTTAAACCACGTTTTGCTGGACTATGTGCAGCTGTGCTGAGGTGAGATTACTTGATTTCAGCAATCCTTTTCTTAGCTGCTTGGTCCTGCATCTTTCCAGTCCAATAAACTCCTCCCATGTATCATTGCTCCACCCCTCTTTAGTTCCCCACTGATATTGCACAGCAGGACTGGTTGTCATGGGGAGACGATAGGCTGATCCTTCTTCAGTCAGCCTTACAGCACACTGTATCCTAATGCAGTGCAAAAACTGCCTCATGCTGACTGAAAATGGAGTCCTACTTAACCCAAATGGCTCCATCTGTGACAGGTGCAAACACATAACTAAAATGATGATTTGCCTTTCTCAAACAGTAGCATGCAGCTAGTTTAACTCTGTCTTACCCCCTGCACACCTGTGCAACATCTATACACTGTAAAGACAAAAAACTGATACAGTTAAAATATCTCTACCTAAGCCTCTCAGAACTCCTGAATCCAGGCCTCAACTGAAAATGCAAAGTCAGTCTTTTGCACACTACCCAGTATCAACAGGTCTAAACTAACATACAGCACATTCTGACACTGCAGTAAATGCAACTACAAAAAGGAGTCATACAACCAGCATGCAGAAGCCGTTAAGATAGCAGGGCTGGGCTTGTACATCTGGCAACATCTTGGTCATAGGTGACTCCACAGTTAGGCACACAGATGCTCAACTAACTAGACTGAGGAAAGACAAAGTGATGGCTAGCTGTCTTTCAGGTATCATGATCCACAAAGTCACTATGGCCCTTGAGTCTCTTTAACCCAGGTACACATGTGACCTGATCATTGCAAACATGGGAGTGAATGCAAACAAGGGAGTGAATAACATGAGACATACCCGACTGGATCATATGAAGAGAGATACAATGGCATCCTCAGAATATGCATCTGGAATGAGTGTGAAATTAGTATTGAACAAAAGATAATTGACTTTAATTATTGGCCAAGCTACTGGTGTCATTCTAAGGGGATCCAATATATATCAGCCTGAGAGGAGATGACTGATACCTTGGCTGTTTTGCTTGGGGTGGTCTGCTTCTCTCTCCTTATGGCTTCTGTATATTGTCCAAGACTATTTCCTCCCTCCATAATGCTTTTAATGTAAGGTTAGTCTCCTCTAATTACCTATGTAACCAATCAAAATCAAAACAATAATAATAAGGCAAAATTCCAAAATGTATAATCCACAGAACCAACCACGACAGCAGCAAGTAATGAAAAAGCAGCTTTAATTAAAAATAAAATAAAAAGGTGAGCGCTTTCATGCCCAACTGAGCACTTCTTCAGACCAACAAAAATTATTGAAAACAGCTGTCTTAAATACCCAGTGCTTCAAATAATCTCAATCACATGATCAATTATTTAAATAAATCGTGAGCCCTGAGAACAGGCTTTAAAGGTACATAGCCATTTAACCCTGGATGTGCATCTGCTTGAAACCTGATTATCCATTTAGTCTCATACATTTCTGTGAAGTTTTTGATGTCTTCCAAACGTTGCCTGGGGGTAATGCTCTCAAACACTCTAAACTTAAATTTGTGTACATCGTCCTCTTCCTGTACCTGTCTTGCTAGCGCATTCTTTAAATCTTTATTCCTAATGGCTAGCAGATGTTCTCTAACTCTATCATTTAACAATCTGTTGGTCTTACCTATATAAAAAATGTACATGCTTGGCAGCAAGCTAAATAAACAACATTGGCAGTAGAGCAATTGGCATTGACCCTAAAGTCAAACACCTGATTAGTCACAGGATGCACGAATGTATTGCTGCTATCTATACACTGACAAAAATTACATCCACCTCATGGCGTTGTCCCCCTCTGTATCTGCCCTCCTACATTCTGTTTCTTGCCATAGCATAACAGTCTCTTCAGAGATTGTTTATTCTTAAAGACAAAATGTGGATGTTGACCTACAATACTTCCTATCTTAGTATCTGATGATAAAACCGGCCGGTTCTTTTTCACTATGTTGCAAAAAATATCAACATTGCCTGTGTAATGCATCAAAAAATTGTCCCAATTACTATCTCCATTGTTGAGAATCTGGCTGTGGCTAACAGTAGTACCCCTGTCTGAGTAATAAGGTCGAGCTGAGGTCTTCCTTAAAGTTCTCACCTGCCTGGCCATACTCTCCACTTTAGATTCCCTGTATCCTCTGTCTTTAAACTCCTGTGTTAGAATACTCAAACTAGATTCAAACACATTATCTTTACTATTCAATCTCGAGACTCTCATGCCCTGACCTTTCAACACATTCCTAAACACCCTGGAAGGATGCATATTGTCTCTCCTCAATGTTGTATTCACACAACAGGGTTTCCTGTAAAGTCTAATCGCTATCCTGTTGTCCTCCGATCTAAACACTTCTACATCTAAGAAGTCCATAGCAGATTTTGAACATTTATATGTGAACTTCAAAAAAGATGTTGTACTGTGTTAGTAGTCAATAAACTCTGGGATTATGTCCTCAAGTCCCACCCACAACAGAAAAACATTATCCACAAATTTCTTAAAAAATATAATAAATTCAGAAAACCTATTATCCTTCAACACATACATCTGTTTCCAGTGTGACATAATCAAGTTCGGATAAACATTCAGGGTGTGCCCATGGCAACACCCTGTTTCTGCCAATAATATGTTCCATTGAATAGAAACACATTATGCTCTAATATCAAACTGATCAAAGAGCATATCAGAGCTATCTTTACATCACTAAAATCACTACATTACTTCTCAGGGCTTGTGATTTATTTAAATAATTGATCATGTGATTGAGATTATTTGAAGTACTGTGTATTTAAGACAGCTGTTTTTAATAATTTTGTTGGTCTGAAGAATGCTCAGTTTGGCATGAAAGCGCTCACCTTTTTATTTTATTTTTCATTACTTGCTGCTGTCATAGTTGGTTCTGTGGATTATACTTTTTGGAATTTTGATCTTTGTTATCTCACAGACCTCTTCCACAATATTAAGAAGGCACTGTTCAATCCTTGAATACTTACAAAAAAGGTGCACCAATGCAGGCATTCTTAACCCTGGAAAAATAGATGTATGTGTAGTTTCAGAAAGATGATTTCAGAACAGCAATAGCACCCCAGCAATGCACGGATTTAATTCCTTCCACTCCCTGAGACCCAACAAATTGGAAGCTGTAGCTGGTAGAGATGAATCTGTGTTCCTAAGAAACAATTTCACCGTCAGACTCACAATGCAGGACAATGACCATGAGTTCCTCCACATCCTTCTTACAACAAACAAAACTCAGCACCACATCATTTTCAGCTACTGTATCCCCTACATAACCCTGACAAGCCATGATGCATTTTTAAAAATAACATCCGTCACTACAGAGCCCAAACTGATGTATTGAGTGACCTCAACTACCCCTCCATTAATTGGGAAACTAATACCACCATAAATAAGTACACACAAAGATTCATGGACTTTATTAATGGCAACACATTAGATTAACTAGTCCAAAACCCAATGACGGGCTCAAAAATATTGGACCTACTTCTAAGTAACCTAGCCCTCTGTCCACAGCACCTATAATTCCCAAATCACAGGTCAAATCTGACCACCAGTAACCTAGCCCTCTGTCCACAGCACCTATAATTCCCAAATCACAGGTCAAATCTGACCACCATGCAGCAACACTTACCTTACGTGCAAGACTCGAGTTAGCTCATCTGTCTTCAGATACTACTCCAAGGCAAATCTTGTCCAGCTAACTGATAACCTGATGAAATTCAAACACCCTCCTCACCCTGAAGACCATACATTCAGACTCAGTCTTATTCACAGATAAGTTCTGTGCCATTTTCACACTTTCATTTAGGCCTCAGTCCCTATGAGGCATAAATACAGATCCAAATTTAAGAACAAATCCATCTGGTGGGAACACAATATTAGCAAATTATATAAAAAGAGGAAGAAATTCATAGGCTATAAAAGAAAAAATAAAGTACAGTTGTGTACACTTACCATAAATGTAGATGTTTGAGTGTATTCACTGTTGCAGTCACCACTTTTGGGTTATCTGCTTGCAGTAGCCCTCAGTCGGCCTGATTAACAAAGTCTTGGGTCCTGCATTGGTTGCTGTTCCTTCCTCCATGATGTCAGGTCATCAGGGGTATAAAACATGCAGCCGACGCCATTACATTAGTTTTTCTTGCCACAGATGTCAGGTGCCCCCTTAATGGGAAGCAATTAAATCTATAAATATACAAGGTTATACCTCCAACCAAAAAGCTTTTGAAGATAGTAAAGGAAAGTAGAGTTATATCAAAAAGGAAAAATAAGGGGGCTGGAGGGAGGGTAACCAGGACTGCAACAGTGAATACACTCGAACATCTACATTTATGGTAAGTGTACACAACTGTACTATGTTCTTCGTCTTTCACTATTGCAGTCATCACTTTTGGGTAGATTCCCAAAGCAAAGGATGGGAGGAGGAATTTAAATAGAATTAGGACCAGCTAAAAGGCCCTGCAAGACTGCAGTGGCAAAGCCAGCTCTGTATTTAGAGAAAATCGGCAGATTGTAATGCTTGGTGAAAGTATGTACAGAACTCCAAGTAGCAGCTTCTAGGATGTCCCTGGTAGGGACGCCTCTGAGAAAGGCTGTAGAGGTAGATGCAGCCCTGGTAGAGTGGGGTCTGATCCCCTGTGGAATAGGTTTTCCATGGTGTTTGTAGCAAAAAAGAATGCAATGGCCTATCCATTTGGAAATGGTTTGCTTTGAAATGGCCTTCCCCTCTGCCCCTGCAGCAAATGCCACCAGCAGTTGATCAGATTTCCTTTGATGTTTAGTTCTGTCCAAGTAGAATCTAAGTTGTCTGTGCACGTCTAAAGGAGTGCAGAATCTGTTCCCCTTTGTTCTGTGGATTAGGAAAGAAGGTTGGTAAATGTATGGACTGATTAAGGGCCACACTGGATACCACCTTGGGCATGAAGGAGGGATTGGTCCTGAGGGACAGTCTGTCCGCATTAAAGATGATGAAAGGCTCCACTGCCATGAGGGCCTGTAATTCAGATACCCTTCTTGTTGAGGTGATTGCTAAAAGGAAAACTGTTTTCCAAGAAAGGAATTTTAAGTCCACAGTGGCAGCTGGCTCGAAGGGAGGAAGGGTGAGCTTTTCCAATACAAAGTTGAGGTCCCAGGCTGGAGTAGGAGCTCTCCTGGGTGGTCGTAGATTTTTGGACTCTCTGAGGAATTGCTTAAGCAGTGGATGAGAGAAGAGGGGTGGTTCTGTGTTATAATGAGCTGAGATGGCTGAGGCGTGAATTTTAATGGAGGAGAAAGACAGGCCCTTATGAAGCATCTCAGTTAAGTATTGTAAGATCTGAGGTAAATTGGGCACTGTTGTGTTCATCCCTTGAGATTGGTTCCAGGCACAGAATCTTTTCCATTTTCCAGCGTAAGACTTTCTGGTACTAGGCCTCCTTGCCTCTAAAATGATATCCATCACTGGCTTACTGAGGGATGGTAAAGGAGAAATTATGTAATTAGCCAGGCTGTTAGATTCAGTGTTTGAAGTTGAGGATGCAGAATTTGGTTCTTCTGCTGAGACAATAGAGTGGGAGTCTGAGGCAGGTGCCACAGGGCCCACAGTGACACACTGTACAAGAGGGGGTACCAGTGTTGGTGTGGCCAGTCTGGTGCAATCAAAACAGTCCTTGGTTTGTCTTGTTTGAACTTTAGTAGTACTTTGGAGAGCAGAGGCAGAGGAGGAAAGGCATCCACTTTCCAAGCTTGTTTGTGGGGAGTCCTTGTGCAGAATTTGTCCAACTGATAGTTTCGGGGGGAGGCACAGGTCTATATCTGGGCTCCCCCATTTGCTTGTCAATATGTTGAAAATCCTTGGTTCCAGTTTCCACTCATGTGGGTCCATGAGGTTTCTGCTTAGTTCGCCTGCCAGTGTATTTAGTTTTCCTGGCAGGAATTAATCTTGTAAATGCACCTGATAGCTCAGGGCTGTGTTCCACAATGCCATGGCTAGTCTGCAGAGGGGGTAAGAATGTGTACCCCCCTGCTTGTTTATGTACCACATAACAGTGGTGCTGTCTGTCTTTATCATTAATTGTACTGGATGAATGTGGTCCTTGAAGGCTGTCAGAGCGTTCTGTACAGCTAACATTTCTTTTTGATTGATATGCAGGTGCATTTGATTTGGGTTCCATTTGCCCTGAATACACTTCCCTGCCAGGTGGGCCCCCCATGCATAGTCTGATGCATTTGTTGTTAAGGTTTGGATGGCAGGGGGTAGTGAGAATGGTAGTCCCCTGTTTTGGTGGCAGGCCTCTGTCCACCAAAGGAACTCTAGGCGTAGGCAAGGTATGATAGGAATCATTGCCTCTAGATCCTGTGAATGTTGATACCATAGGCTTTTGAAATACTAGTGCAGTTTCCTCATATGCAGCCTTGCACATGGAATTAGAAGAATGCAGGAGGCCATGAACCCCAAGGCTTGCAGTATTTGTCTTGCAGATAACTGGGCTTTTGTGGCCACTTGTTTGAAGTAGTTTGTCATATGAATCCGTTTCTCTGGTATGAGGAAAGCCATCTGGGAAGCTGTATTCAAGCATGCTCCCAGGAATATAATTTGCTGACAGGGTACCAGTTGTGATTTCTTTTCGTTTATGGTGTACCCCAGACAAGTCAGTACCCTTCGAACAAAGGCCAGATGATTATAAAGTATGTCCTGGCTTTTTGCCTGAATTAGACAATCGTCCAGATATGGGTATATTTGAATATTTCTTTGCCTGCAGAATGCCATGACTGGAGCTAGGCACTTTATGAATATCCTGGGCACAGTAGATAAGCTAAGGGGCAGTGCAGAGAACTGATAGTGCATGTAGCCTGCTTTGAAGTGTAGGTATTTTCTGCAAGGCACCCTGATAGGAATGTGCAGGTATGTTTCTTTTAAGTCTAGTGTTGCCAACCATGCATCTTTGCCTAGCATAGGAAGTAGCTGGTGAAGAGTCAGCATTCTGAATTTTGGAATCACCAGAAAGGTGTTTAGAATAGAAAGGTCCAGGATAGGATGCCATGTATTGCCTTTTCTGGGTACCAGGAAAAGTCTTGAATAGAAACCCTGTCCCTTTTCCTCTTCTGGTACCAACTGAATAGCCCCCATGCTTAAATGAGAGAGTACTTGATTTTGGGCCTCTGCCCACTGATTTGGGGGCAGATCTGGCTACCCGCTTGGTATTGGTAAGGTGTGGAAGTGAAATCTGTATCCTTGGGACACTACATTTAAAACCCATTTGTCTTGGGTAATGAGTTCCCAGTTTTTGGCCTGCAGGCCAAACTTTCCGCCTAAAGGAGCATTCAGTTGGGAAGTGCTTGGAAGTTTTAGAAGCAAGTCATTGAGACTGTTTTCCATAGGGGGGAGTCTTACTACTCCCTGATTTGGGTGTGGAAATCCCCCACTGCTTAGTCTTGTGTATCCTCTAGGACTGAAACCTGGGGTTTCTGCTAAGTCTGGGTTTGGCTTGAGAAGACCTTGAAGCGGCTGGAAAGAACCAATTCTTAGAGGGGCAGTGCCTACTAAATCTAGGAGGCTGAACTTATAAGAAATATTTAACAGTTTGCATAGATTTAGCTTTATCTTCCATGTTTTTAAGAACATCCTCAGCCTTGTTGCCAAACAGGCGGTCCTGATTTAAGGGAGCATCCAACAATTTAGCTTTAACATGATCGGGTAAAGATTGCTCCTTAAGCCAAGCATGCCTTCTGAGCACAGAACCAGTAACAGCAGCCCTGCAATAGGCTTCTAAAGAATCAAATCCACATTGCAAAGTATGTTTTCCAACCTGTTCAGCAGAATGCATTAAATCCTGTAATTCTTTATTTTCCGCACAGTCAGGAATCAACATCATTTTCTGTTTAAGCAATCCAATAACATGTTGTTGATAATTTAACATATGAAACTGGCAGTTTAAAGCCCTAATGGCCAAGTTTGCAAAAGTGTAAACCTTCTTACCCCATCTATCTAGCGCCCTGGAGTCTCTATAAGAAGGGGTAGGATTTTTAGCAGTAGAAGCCTTAATGCCCTTGGGTCCCTGTGAAATAGTCTCTGGATCCGCAATAGGATTTTTAAAAAGGAACTTGTGTGAATCAGAAACCCTGTAATATCTGTCAGGTTTTCTGGGCGCAGGAGGCAAGGAATCAGGGGCCAAACTAGATTCTGAAAAGGCATCATCAACAATGTCCAGTACTGGTGGAATAGCTAAAGGCCTATGCTGAGGCAGGAGTAAGAAATCCCTAAGTCTCTTTTTTGAATCAGAAAAATCCTGGCTTTCCCAATGGAAATGCTCCCTTAGAGTATGTAAGGTTTCACCAAAAGAAAAATCTTCTGGAGGGGAAGCAGAGGGAAGAGAGTCCTCTGCATCAGAATCCTCATGAGAAGATAAGGGCAAATCCAGATCATCAGAAGAATCAGAAAAATCAAAATCCAGGTCAGAAGATTCATAAACAACTTCAGTCCTAGGTCTCTTAGAAGGGGGAGGCTGGCTTCCCCTGATTAAAGTTATAAGATCTTCAGCCATTCTTATCATTTGTTTTTTAGGCATAGAGGCCTGAGCATGTGGCCTTAGTGTTGTTTTTTTAGGAAAGGTTTGAGATTTAGGCTTAAAAGAAGAAGGCGTCATCGGTTTTATATGCAAGTCCATGGGCCTGAATACACCCTCGGAAGCTGGTGCCTGCACAGCAGCTCTGGACCCATCCAAGGTAGAGACATCCGCAGGTTCCATAGTTGAAACATCTCGCGGCATACCGGACTCCGAATGGGTCTCAGTAGAGACCTGCGAATCAGAAGTAGCGGGTATCAGGGGCTGCAAAAGCACCTCACTGAGTACCGGCGAACTGGCGACTGGCTTAGGAGAAGCATCGTCGGCAGTTTTGTACCTCGGTGGCCTGTCTCTGTATTTATCCTTGCATTTTTTTGGAATCCCGGTAGTCAGATGGCTAACCAATGACAATTCTGGATAATTAAACTGAGAACCGAAATATTTTGAGGCTATAATATACCGATGACAGATAGTGCGCTGATTAAATAAGGCACAAAACTGACAGCACGGTACATTGTGGTTAGGGTCCAGGCAAGGAATACAGTACGAATGAAAATCTTTATGAGGTATTTGCTTTCCACAAGTAATGCAATTATTAACTTTTACTGACATCCGTAAAGAGCAAGAAAAAGTTTCCCCAATGGGGTACTTAGCTTTAGTTGAAGACTTTGGTTCTGAAACTCGAAAATGAAAATTTCAGGAGTCGGCTGACCGGCACTTACGAACTGCTTTTGCTTCAGGCACCGCACGGCAAGAAAGACTGATGTAATGGCGTCGGCTGCATGTTTTATACCCCTGATGACCTGACGTCATGGAAGAAGGAAAAGCAACCGACGTAGGACCCAAGACTTTGTTAATCAGGCCGACTGAGAGCTACTGCAAGCAGATAACCCAAAAGTGATGACTGCAACAGTGAAACATGAAGAACATCATCCCATCAGCCAGAGAAGAACTCAAAAAGTTTAACATAGGACGTAAAAATAAATGAAAACTTCCAAAAACAAGCATGAATTGAGAATTGCAACCCATGTTATGGATAACCACAAAGCCTTCTTCAGCTATGTCAGGAACCTCAGAAGTAATATTTAACAATGCTCTGACTTAATACAAAATAACATCACATACACATCTCCCGAGGACATTGACAACATATTAATGGACAAATTTAGCTCAAACTTTACTCCCTTATTTAAGCCTAATTATCCTCAGTTGATTAGTTTGACTATGCCCCCCTCTCCGATTACCTCTGAGCAAGTCTTAAATGCTCTCTCCAAGGTTTGTCAGCACTAGCAATGTCTGGCTAATTCTTTATTAAGTCTTTTCAGTCTCAGCCTTTCCACTTGATTCATGCCAGAGGTATGAATAACTGCTGTAGTCATCTCATTCCACAAAGGGGAACCCACTACTGATCTAGGAAACTACAGACACATAAGCCTCACCAGCCTTATTTGTAAGGCAATGAAGAACATAATTTTGGAACTTATTAAAACATAGGTTCACAGGTAGGTACTAGACTATTGGCCCTAGGGCCTATACAAGCCTAGCCAAAAAGGTACCCTGGCTTTCGTCACCCAAGAAAATTATTTGCCTGTGCCCCTGTCGAGCAGAGCCACAGAGGTGATCCCTCGGGTGAATTTCCTATTTCCCATCCAATCATCAAGATTTTTCTTGAAGAGTGCCAATGAGGGGCTTCGTTTGATATAGATAGGCAGTTTGTTCTAGAGTATGGGAAGTCTCTGGGACAGGAATCTATCCCTCCAGTATGTGCTGTTTATTATGGTGACAAGGTTTAGGTCCCTAGAGCGTGTAGCTCGGAGGGATTGGGATTTCTTTAAGTGGAGCATGTCCAACAGCTTTGGGTTTGACATAGCTTTGTATATTAGGCAGAGATCGCCTCTGAGTAGGCAATATGTGACAGAGTTAAGCTGGAGTTTTTTGAGATGGTCTGTGTAGGGCATCTGTTTGAGGCCGGTAATCCTCTTTGTGAAGTATTTCTGCGGCCTTTCCAGTTGTTGTAGATGTCTTGTGAGGTACATACCAAAGGGGTGCTGTACTCTATAATGGGTCTAATGATTGACATGTAGAGAGGAACAATGACCTCTTTTTTCCTGGATGAGAAACCTTTTGTGATGAGGTGTGACACGGAGAAGGATTTCCTGACTACTGTGGTGATGTGATCATCAAACGAGAGACTACTGTCCACCTGCATCCCAAGGTCTCTTATCACACTTTCAGTGTTAAGTAGACTGCCACCTATGTGGTAGCTCATGGGTACAGAGTTTTACCAAAGGGGATGACAATGCACTTTTTGGCATTGAGCTTGAGGCCATGGCTTTGACACCAGGCATCTGTTTTAGTGAGGCCCTTTTGTAGGATGTCCACATCGTTAGGAGTTTCAGTTATGGCTCCTAGTTTGCAGTCATCTGCAAACTTCATTAGCCAAAGACCTTCTGTGTTAGCCTGTACTTCAGAAAAGTAGATACCAAACAGGAGAGGACCCAGGACTAAACCCTGTGGTACTCCACTTGTCACTGGTCTGAAGTCGGATTTGGAGTCTGCTACTTTCACTGTGTGGGTTCTGTCAGTGAAGCAGTTGGCAACTCATCTTGTGACATAGGGATTTATACCTAGTTTAGTGAGTTTATCTATAATTCTAGAGTGGGGGATGGTGTCAAAAGCCTTAGCGAGATCTAGATAGGCTGTGTGAACCACCTTACCCTCGTCTACGGCTTTGGTGACTGCTTCAAAGAAGTCTATCAGGTTTAGGAGACATGATCTGCCGTTTACAAACCCAAACTGGGTGGGGTCCAGAGTTTGGAGATTACCAGTGTTTTTGTTTATAAGTTCCATGATGATATGTTCCATGGCCTTGCAGACCAGGCTCGTTAGGGTAATGGTGCAGTAGTTCCCAGGGTCCGTGGTGAGTCCCCCTTTGTGGAGTGGGATAACCGTCGCTGTGCGCCATTCAGTGGGCACAAAGCCTGAGGTGAGGCTATGACTGAACACGGTGCTTAGGTGAGGTGCCAGTTCATTCTGTAGTTCATGTAGGATGCAGCCTGGGATGTTGTCAGGTCCCATGGGTGCTGTGTTCTTGGCTTTGGAAAGTGTGGTTTTTACCTGTGCAGCAGTGATTACAGGAACTTTGCATTCTTCCGGTATAGAGATGGGCATTTTAGGGAGTGGGGGGGGGGGGTAAAGTTAGCACTGAACCTATCTGCCAGGATGTTGGCAATATCAGTTGGTTCTGTATATTTAGTGCCATTTTGCTGTAACTCAAAGCAGATCTGAGTGTTGCCATTGAGATTCTTGACATAGCTATGGAATGCTTTGTGTTTGCTTTAGAATCAGTGGTGATTTTGTTTTCGTAACTAGCTTTGGAGGATTTTATGAGGGATCTCAGCTTCTTACTGATGCCGACCAGGGAGTTCCTCCAATCATGGGATTTTACTCTTTTTTGCAACAGTTTCATTCTTCTTTTGTAGAGTTTTTTTATGGCAGGGGACCACCAGATTGGCTTCCTTTTTTTGGAGGATAGCATCTTGTTTCTGTTAGGGATAGCACGATCCATGCACTCATGTAAGTGCTTATAAAGTGCATTAGTGTAGGATTCAGCAGTCGTACCTCTATTGTCTGTCTGCATGGCTGTCATAAAGTTTGCCACTTCTGTCTTAAGAAGAGTGAAGTTGGCTTTGGAGAATTTTTTTACTGTGGTTCCCAACCTTCAAACTCTGGACTGAAGCCATTTGGGTTTGGTAAAGGCAGATCTGGCCTCCTAAAACTGGCTGACTTTTTAATATAATATTTCCCTTGCCCTGATTTCAGGATAGGATATGGTGGTCTTACCACTTCTTGCAAAGCATACTTACTACACAAATTTTAGTTTCCTTCCAAGATTTCAGAACATTCATGTAGTATAACTGTCCTGTTTCCTTTTATCTGGTTATCTCAATTTATATTTCACTTACTTTTTCTACAACTTCAAAAGGTCATTGCCATTTTGCAAGGGACTAAATTTTAGCTGTAGATACTAACATATGTGTTTCATCTCCTGGTTTGAATTCTCTCAGATAAGCATTACTATTATATACTTACTGCTGTGTCTCCTGGGTTCTCTCCATATGTTCTTTTACTACAGGCATTATAGCTCTTAACTTGCCCTGCAGATCTGAAAAGTGACGATCACACTTTTAAAGGAGCTGTTTCCTTCCGTTCATTTTTCTTATTTTCTTGCTGTATCCAGCAAGGGTTGGGGATGCCTTACGGAAGTGGTTGGCCCCAGTTTCTCACATCTATTATATAGGCTTTCATAACATACATTTTAATATTTTATTAAAATGGTCAGCTAGGCAATCTGTTTAAATGTGGTATGTAAATGTCCTTAGCTGTTTCACTTTGAAACAAAATGAAGTTCACACATTACTCTGGACATAAATGGAATACCTTGGATTGTAAGAATCTCTTTGGGAATTCCTAATTTAGAAAAAAAGGACCAGTGCTTTTACTATGCACCTTGCATTGCCTGTAGGAATACTGCCTCTGGAAATGCTCTTGCATAATTACTAGTTATTAGGCTGTACTGATATCCCTTACCCAACTTTTCAGATGGCCCTCAATTGTCACTAATTGTGCACTACTTTGCTAAAAGCACTTTTCTACAACACTTAAAACACCCAGCAAAACAGTATACTTAGGTAAAGACTTTATATTAGCCCTTGATGCATGCAAGTCTTATAGGGTTTGCAAGTTCAGTTAACAATAAATGTTTTACTAAAACAAGTACCTGTTCAGAAGGCTTACAGTCACTCGGAATACTCACTTACTTAAGTTACTAGAGATTGCCCTTTAAAACTTATTTACAGTCCAGATTTCTAAAACGACTTAAATTGTTAACATGGGGTTCTAAACCCAGTTTTAAAATATGCACTAAATCAGCTAATTTTTAACACCTTTATTGAATTATCACTAATGACACTGGCAAATGCAACAAACATTTATGTAAAAGAAAACACACCATATTAACTTGTTTACAGTTCTTCTGTACAATTATCATCAATCAAACATTACATAAATTGCTCAATTCCTGCCTTACCTTAAACCTCACTCTTCCAAAGCATTATTCTGCATGCATTGTTCTCAAAATTTCCATTTGTTTCTTGTCGTTTGCACCTAACCTTTTCTAAAGATCTCATTTCTAGTCCTTTTATTTCTGTTACACTTTTCACTACTTCAAATGAGATTAGTTTAAACTCTGATTTCCATTTTGTAGTAATTGCGTTTTTTGGCAGCTACCAGAATTAAACTTAACAGGGCCTTACTATGTCTAGGCAATTCAGATCCTGTTTCCCAGCTCAAAAAGCCATTTCCTTTGTTACATCCATTAGCTCACCTAGTATTTCTGACAGAGTACTTTGCAGGGAATTTTTAAAGTCTGTCAACTCATTACACTACCAAAATATATGTTCACAGTTACCTCCTTCTTCCCCATTACAACTCCAACATTTACATTTACTTGAGGAATAATTCTTCAGAGCTTGCTTTGGTTATAAAAATACCTATGCAAACAGTTCCATGCAAAAATCTTAAAATTTCTAGACTTTGTTGCGCATTTAGAAGATATACATATTTATTCCTATTGTATCCTAGTGAGTCGCTTATCCACTTTCTCTTCCAAATCTTTTCTAACCTCCTCTGATGGACTCCTGTAGTTACTGTACAATATTTTTATATACCTTTATTAACAGCAGCTTCTGTTCTAGATTCATCTAAAAACTCTACCAGAGCAGGGCTTTCATTTAGGATACCCCTATCCCTTTTTCTTTGCCTATATGCTGATATTAATTCCTGATAGGGAAAGCAGTCTCTAGAACGCAGTCCAAATGTCTTCTTTGCCTCTTCCTATTTTATTACCTTTCCCCGTCTAGTCAGCTAATTTTGACCTTACCAGGCTAACCATACCATATATTCAGTAGTGACTGTCACCGGATTACTGTTCAGGTAATGTTCCAGCTCTTGTCAATATTTTACATTTTAGTTTGTGGTAGTCCTTGGCATCAGACTCTTCTAAGCCCATGTGTGCCAGCAAGTCCCAAGTTAAGTGCAATGACAAAATTCTGGCCCACTTATCATGGGGCAACTTCTCTCAAGCTGTATACCTTTTATAGGCCACCAGATAGGCCTCCACATTGTACTTCTTGCTTACTTTTTTTAGAGGCACACTGGCATTTGTGACTCCAATGAGTCGGGCTGTTGGTTCACAACTGTGGAAATATGTTGTCAACACCTAAGAAAGTTATGGTCAGAGACTGCACATCTCTCCTAGAGGCCTGTGGTTAAGCTCACTAAAGCCTAATTAGCCTTCATTAAGGTTTCTATTATTTTTTTTCACTTTGTATAGGATTGAGCATTTGCAATTCTGTACACACAGAGCAATATACAGCCAGAAGACAGTTACAATGCAACTTCTTTCCACTGTTATGAGGATTTTTGACTAAAACACATCCCAGTATAGGTACAGGGTTTCATGTTCCTTGGAGAAACTCATTCTGATGCAAAAAATGTCGAGTGATTCCCTGTATAGGATCAAGGGTTTAACATTTATTTTATTTTCAGTAAGATTTTTTCAGGAAACACAGTACAAATTTCTATAATGTTAAAAGGAAGCAATCACTCTGGAGACTTATTTTTGTTAAGCAGTCATTTAGCAATTGCTTCTCCGACAGAGATATATGTTTAGAATCACAGTTGGTACAGAAACGTTTTTTATGCTCCCTACAGCAACCAATATAAACTCCTCCTAGTACTGCCAGAAATAAACTATTCTTTCACAGTCAGTTTCATACTTTCAAATTGAAGCTTTATTTATATGCTCAAAAGAAACTGGAGAACAGGTAGAAAACTAAATTTTGTCCTTCATGCATTGTTGCCATGGAGAGGATCATAATGGACCTCATAAATAAAGACATAGGGAATTTGCAGACTTTGGATCCATCCCAGTTTGGCTTTGTCAAAGGCAGATCATGCCTTCTAAACTTGGTTGACTTTTTCGAAACAGTCACCAAAGCCATTGATGAGGGAAAGGCAGTCCATACAGCCTACCTTGATCTGGCGAAGGCCTTCGATACAATACCCCACTCGGGTATCATTGAAAAACTCATCAGCTTAAATGTTAACCCATACATCACAAGATGGGTTGCAAACTGGCTGAGTGACAGAACCCACAGGGTCAGAGTTGCTGGCGCCATGTCAGACTCAAAGCCTGTCACAAGTGGTGTACCACAGGGCTCAGAACAGGGCCCACAATTGTTTGGCATCAACTTTATCGAAGTACAAGCAAGCACAGGAGGGTTATGGCAGACAAAGTTTGCAGATGACTGCAAACTGGGCCATAGTAGAAAACACATCTGACACAGATATCCTTCAGAAGGGTCTCACAGAAGCGGATAACTGGTGCCAGAGCCATGGCCTAAAGTTAAATGCCAAAAATGCATAGTCATACCCTTCGGGAAAAACAAGGTTACCCCTAGCTACCAAATAGGTGGCAATCCACTGAGCACAGAAGAAGTTATCAGGGACCTGGGGACCCAGGTTGATAGTAGTCTGTCATTCGACACCCATGTAGCTAAAGTAGTTAGGAAGACCTTCTACATTGCCCACCTTATCATGAAGGATTCTCATCTAGATCAAGGGAGGTCATAGTCTCCCTATACTCATCACTCATCAGACCAATGATTGAGTACAATGCCCCATTCGGAATGTATCTGACCCGACACTTGCAGCAGCTGGAGAGGCCACAAAAGTTCCTCACCAAAAGGATAAAGGGTCTCAAACATCTGTCCTATGCTGCCCGACTGAAAGAACTCCAGCTCTATTCAGTCGCTACCGCTTGCTCAGAGGTGATCTTTGCCTAACATACAAGGCCATGTCAAACCCAGATTTGATGAATATGCTTCACCTCAAAAATCTAGATCCGTCAGAGCCACAAGGGCGGAGACTTAAACCTCGACACGGCTATTAATAGGACGTGCTGGAGGGATAGATTCATCACCCAAAGACTCCCTATGCTGTGGAATAAAATCCCGGTATATGTGAGGCAGAGCACCTCGCTGGCCTTGTTCAAGAGAAATCTTGACCAATGGATGGGAGATCGCAGATATACCCCAGGGATTACCTCAGTGTCACTGCTCAACAGAGGCACAGCAAAATAATGGGTATAGTTCCCCATACTAAAGGGGTGGCGTAAGCCACAAAACTATGGGCTAGGCTTGTAAATGCCCTCGGGCAGATAGCCTAGTATGAACCTATGAACCTATGAACCTATGAGATTTTCATGATTAATCCCATAAATTCAGTATCCCAAAATATACACTCATTTTTTTCTCTCAAAGCTGAATTAAAAACACTCAGTCCTCACATAATTCAAACTTTTCCTTCCAGGACTGGTTTTACACTCGTTCAACATCTCAACAAACAGCAGCACTCATATCCCTCCTTTAAATTTTAAGGAAGACTTGCCTTATAATCACAGCTTTCTAAAGCCTGTAAGATGCTCTCCAGATCATCTCTAACCCAGAGGATTGGATCTGCAATCTAACTCTTACTGGAGCAACCAGCCTTACTCCTGTTTCCCTGCATGCCTTAGCTTGAAAGGACAGTGCTTTCATATATGATTTCAAATGGAATACATTGACTTCTTAGACTAACAAATAACTTGTCACACAAGCACCATACACATGCCCTGAATAAGGCACACCCTGTGTGTTGTGGGGGGCAGTTCCATTACAGATTGCTATGGTAGTATCAGGAAAGTATGTAGTTTTAGGCACTAACAGTATATATGCAGGCCTGAAAACACATATAGCAAGATATCTGGCATACCAACATTATATTCACTCCCTTCTTCATTAGACTGCAGCAACATTTTCCACAAGTCTGTTTAAGAACTCTTGATTTGCCTAGTATTTCCTAAGGAACATGTAGTATTATATCAGCAGTAAAACTTGTTTTTTCGATAGCTCTCTATCAGTGAGATAACTCACCCCATGGTATGTGCCTTGGCTGCCACATGTACTCAGATGTTTTGCCACCCAAACTACCAACTTTGCACTGCTCCAGTGCCTTGAACAGCAAACCAATTTTCCAGTAACACCATTCTACACCTAAGCTCAGCTCTAAGCCATATGTTTACCACTTGGAAGGCAAAGTGAACTAGTTTGGGTTGTCTGAGGTTCAAGTTGTCACTCCATCCTCCCATAGCCAGCCAATAGTCCAAAACTTTGTGAAGGCTGCCAACCTAACTAGATAGAATTTTTAAAATAATTCTCTGTCACTGTAAATATTAATGTGATCCACAGGTGTGTTTTTACAAATGTAAGAAAACTAAATGTAAGAAAACTGTGTTATATGTTCTGAACTTCAAAAATGTAACCACAGTGCACACCGCTGGAAGAAAGCTGATAAGTGAAGCATTTTGTGACTATTTGATTTCAAGCTCGGAGACAGGATGTCTGGACTAAGAAATTGTTTCTGTTGTCTTAGGACAAGAGTTAATTACTAGGTTTTATATGTAAAGTAAACTAAATGTAAGAAAACGGTGTTATATTTTCTGAGCTTCAAAAATTTAACCACAGTGCACCCTGCTGGAAGAAAGTTGATAAGTGAAGCTTTTTGTGACTGATCTCAATCTCGGAGACAGGATGTCTGGACCAAGAAATTATTTCTATTGTCTTAGGACAAGAGTTAATTACTAGGTTTTATATGTAAAGTGTCCTTTATTGCTGTGATTTCCTGGCAGGTGCAAAATTACAAACAGATGTTACATTTTGAGTTCTGTGAGCCTGGAAAACTTGAGCAGAGGTGTCAACAATGAAGTAATGTGAAATGACTCAGCAGCACTGGGTGTATATCAATTTAAGACTATCTCAGAGAGAAAGATTTGAGCATTTTGGATTTTGTCTGAAGTTGAAAACATTCCACTCACCAGCACTTGCTTTGCTCTGTATGTAAGTAGTTATTTAGAACTTAGTATTTCTCAGAGTTAGATAGAAATATAGCCAGATTAGCCTAGCTGTTTTCTATATTTATGTCAGATTATCCTACAATATTGTTTTAAAAGTTTCATGTGATCTCTGAACTCTTGATTAGCACTGTGTTGAATTGATGACATTTGTCTTGTGTTTTTATTATTTATTATTACAATTTTTAAACCTTTCAACTGTGGCTGTTATTTGTAGAGCTAATTTAAGCTCTTAGAGTGCATTGCATGTATTTGGTGATACTGTCCAAGCCACTCCAACAGTCTTGCTACTTAGTCACACTTACTATTTGGATAACAGTAACGTTACACAGTGAAATTGGTCCCCCTTTGGGAAGGGCCATATAGTAGCTGATTAATAGTGGTTGGTGGCAGTGATTTCTACCTTATAGTCTGGACAGAAGGAGGCATAACTGGAGAACCTGTGCTAACCTTCCCCAGAAGTGTCTGTATGTTTGTATACAACTCATATCTCAAAGTGTGTGTGTAAGTCAGCTACTCGCTCAGAGACACAAAGCACTGGTTGGACAGAGAGGGTGCTGGAGGTTTTGGCTTGACCACTTTGCTC
Organism: Protopterus annectens; assembly: GCF_019279795.1. Classification (NCBI taxonomy): domain Eukaryota; kingdom Metazoa; phylum Chordata; order Ceratodontiformes; family Protopteridae; genus Protopterus; species Protopterus annectens. The sequence goes on along the minus strand of NC_056730.1, from coordinate 740,019,061 downwards.
AGATCTGTACTGTGCAACTGTGCCATTGGGGAGTCTTATTTGGGGATCTGGAGAGAAAGGGAGAAAATATCCTCAGACTGACTGTGATCTCTGTGTGCCCTTAAGGGAAATTGTACTTCACTGTGTGTGTACTTGTTATCCCCCAATGTGTATGCTCCTCACTGGTGTTAGTGGTGAGGACTGAGGATCCTTGATTACTGGGCCAGTGCAAGGGCATCACACACCTCATCATATTTTTTCACTTATTTATTACTTATTAACCAGGTAGGGGAACTGATCTGAAGACTGTTTTCAGCTATGACTCATGCATAGATGCTAAGTTACACTGTCAATAAGTGTATAGTACAAGTAAAAAAGATAGATTTAGAGTATATTAAACCATTAAACATATAGGATCATAGGAGGTTACTAGGCTATTGGCCCTGAGGCAATTATAAGCCTAGCCAGGAGTTTAGCCCATGTTTAGACAAATCAGCACCCAATTCCATTGTCCAGCAGGGATATGGGTGGAATCCCAGGGGTATATTTTCTGTTTCCCATTCAGTTATCCAGGTTGCGCTTAAAAAGGGGTAAAGAGGTACTCTGCTTGATGTGGAGAAGGAGTCTTTTCCATAGATGAGGGAGTCTCTGGGACACAAATCCGGCCCGCCAACAAGTCCCGTTAATGTCACACACCAGGCTGGGGCCACGAGTGTGGGTTACTTGAGTGGAGCTTGACTTGCAGATATGCAGCAGTCCCATCAAGGTGGGGTTCATGATCGCCTTGTATGCCAGACAGAGGTCACCTCTGAGGAGTCTGTATGAAACTGAGTTGACTAGAAGAATCAGGAGTACATTGGAATTGAACCAGAGTCTGGAGTTGGGAGATGGAGATGAACGGGAAGACCAGCAACACAGAAATTAGTGAATAAATGTGAGATTACAAAGCATTAGTCACATCTGTAAAATATGGCTGTACACCTTGACTTGGTAAGAACATTCCCCAAAATTGTCTATAAAAGAGACACCAGCATAAAAAATATATTCTGGAAACCTATAGAAAGACGACTGCAAGGATGGGGGGCATGGTAAAATGTGGATTTTGCATGCAATGCAAATATATCCTGGAAGGCAAGGCGGTATATATACCCAATTATGGTGTATATATATATATATATATATATATATATATATATATATATATATAATATGAAGCAAGTTCACTTGCAGCAATAAGGGAGTTATATATCTAGCTAAGTGCTCCCTATGTCCATGTTTTTACATAGGAAAAAAACATAAATTCACTGAGAACTAGAATCTACCAACATTATTATGACATTGGTAGGAATGAAACAAAAAATGCCCTAGCTGCACATATTGGCTTGCATCCAGGACACAGTTTCCAGTTCACTGTCATTGAGCAAGTCACTTTGGGTGAGGGGGGGACCCTGAATAAATATCTAGAACTGAAGGAGCTAAGATGGCAAATGAGAACTATTGAGAACTAATGCCTCTGAGGCACCAGGACTTAACAGTGCAATTTCTATTAGTTCTATTTTAAAACTTAAAGCAGAATTTTATATGTAAGTGTTTTATACAGGATGATGTCATGTAGTAATTTTAAGTAGTTATTTGTATTTATGTATGAATTCACTTTTTGTATATAGGAAGTGATTTCATTTTATGTGATTAAGACAATGTATAAAAGGTGAGGTTTTTGTTACAATGGTATTCTGATGAAGTTTCTATTGTGAGACAAAAGCGCTCAATCAGTAAATGGGTTATGGATCTTACTGGCTTCTGTCTGGCTTTTTATACCATTGCTGACTTTGTTAAACTTATGGGGTACTAAAAGTTATTTGCCTTACTTCACATCATTAATATTTAAAAGGACACTAAGGACAAAGGAAGAGGAAGGAAAAGGGTCACTATAATTAAAACAATTTTGTTCTTAACAGTATTTCTTTAAACTTTTCATGATATAAATTGCATGTTTTATAGTAAAGCATTTTTACTTATTGTATATGGTCTTCTTCTTCTTTCGGCTTTTCCCGGTTAGGGGTCGCCACAGTGGATCACCTGTCTGCTCATGATTGGCAGTGGAGTTTTACCTCATGATTGGCAGTGGAGTTTTACATGTGTCGAGTTGCCAGCCCAGCACCCAACCTTCCACAGAAGGCACACAAATGCACGCACACGCACTCGTGCCTAAGGCCAATTTAGAGTGTCCAATTCACCTACAGCATGTCTTTGGGATGTGGGAGGAAACCGGAGCACCCGCAGGAAACCCACACAACCACAGGGAGGACATGCAGACTCCGCACAGAAGGCACCCTAGCACTTATTGTATATGATAAAGATACTAAAATAAATAGATGCCTTTTTTCTTTCTTTCTTCTTTTTTCGCATTAAGAAATGTAGGCATTAGAATGCAAAAAAGGAAAACAGGCCTAACAAAAGCATGTTTAAATTAGTAGGCTGTAATCGTGGGTCGTTGATAAGGAGTACTGGTGCAAGAGTACACAGACCATGATATATGTAGAGCTGAAATGTTTTCTGTTACTTTGCATAGGCGAATGTTTGGATTAAGACCTCTTGGCTTAATCTAAAAACATGTTTTAAGTGGAAATAAGTAAATAATAGAACACTGAATATAAAAGTTTCCTTTAGCAATAAATGTTTCAGCTTATCCTTGGAGGTCTGCAGCTGACGGCTACATTTTTTAAAATTTTCATGAAGGCAATCTAATAACATGGCAGTAAAAAAAAGGCCACAGCACTTGTTTCTTCAAGGCTAAAAGTTAATGTTTTCTGAAAGCACTCAAGTTGTTTTTCACATCTGATAGGGGAATAAAGATCAAAATACCAATGAGTGTAAGTAGGAATACAGGCAATAGCATGGATGTAAGTATGGATAACCTCAACTTTAGGTTAGAAAAGGCATGCACTTGTAGTTGTCTATTTGGGACAACTGTTCCTATTAGGAAGGTTAAACTTCATTATTTGAAGGTGTACATAGGTTTGTGTGTTTGTATTACATTAACAGGTTATGGGGGTGTTTTTTTTTTTTTTTTTAGTGTTTTCATTAAAACAAAAATTCTTGTAAAATATAACATAAGTTTAAATGGAGTTAAGAAACACTGTAGAAAGCATCAAACTGTCAAACATTAGTGGGCACATGTATCATAAAAGCTGAAAATAGACTTTAAAAAAGATGTACATAATGCATTGGAATAATGACTTCTTGTCATAATGACAACACTTTCTATACCATATCAGAATGTGAATGGTCTCACAGGTATAGATAAAGAGGAAATAATATTTAATTATATTAAGACATGCAGAGTGCAAACAGCAATACTACAGGAGACACATATGGAATGAAACGAGCATGTGAATTTTTTAAAGAAATGATTTCAGAATGGATATTCAGTGGAATTTTAGAGGAGAGCTTATATTAATTGCTAGAGGAGCTCCAATATTGCTAGAACAGAAAAAAAATATGGTAGATTTGTGGTTGTAAGGGACTACTGGCAAGGGATGTGGATTATGCTCACTTGTATTATATTCCACCTAACACTACTATTATAGAGCTTAAGAAAATTTTAGGAGAAATAACTAGTTTTCAGCAGGGAATATTACTTTATAGGTGAAGACTGGAATTTGATTTGCAACAATGAGGATGTATTTCATGAGGGGAGGGCGGCTAGAAGGGGAAATATAAAAAAGGGGTATATTATGAAAATAGCTGGTATGGACTACATGAATTCAGTAGTAGGAACTCAGAGAGAAGTTATATATTAGTCCCCAAGGTAAAATAAATAAGATAGACTAGACAGAAATTTATATTCCACATGAACATGCGCATTTAATTGACAATTTTGACTCAGATACATTAACTATTTCAGATAATATGCCAATAATAGCTAATATAATAATGCAGGATAATGAAGTAAAAATTAGACAATGGTGCCTCACCACCTACCTGTTAAAAACAAAGGAATTTACAAAGGAATGGATGGCACAGTGGTGCAAGGGTAGCATTGTCACCTCACAGCAGGAGGTTCTCCGGTTCAATTCTTGGCTGGGGTGCCTTCTGTGTGTAGTCTTTATGTTCTCTCTGCATTCATGTGGGTTTCCTCTCACATTCAAAGACATGCATCTGGAGCGTTTCTCCCCGGGCCTCTGCTGAAAAATGGCTTTGTTCCAAGTCGGACTTTCCCGGTTAACAAATGTTAAATAAAAAACAAATAAATAAATTAAAAAATAGGTAATGGAAATTACCTGGGAGTTATTAGGGAAGAAAGAAAGTACTCAAGAAGTTGTAACTAGTGAGTGGGATAAAATGAAAGTGGAATTTAAGTATAGGGTAGAAACAAAAGAAAAATAATTATGGTTAAGAAGTAACAAGAATTATTTAGAGGGCTGATAAAGGTTAAATACTGCACAATAAGGGAAATATCACAGAACAAGGAGAGGCACACCTGCAGACTGCTAAAGAGAAAATGGATAATGTGGATGAGTATACAAAGACTTCTGTTAAACAACTATTTTTTATAATAACTTTTAGCATAATGACTTAGGCAACATAAAGTAGAAAGGGTTGTTGCCAAACTTAGGGAACCTATAACGAGAAAAATAACCAGAGATCCTGTAGAGTTATTAGAGCTATTTCCAAAATTTTATGACAATGCATATAAACCAGAGAAATGGGGAATTTAAAAAAAAGTACAAATAGAAATATTATGGAAGACTTAAACATGCCAATGTTAGGGGTAGATAAGGCTGAACAATTAACAGTTAAGACAGAAGGAGATGAGGTGAAACACTGATGTATAACCAATCTGCAGGAGAGTCTCCAGGTAGAGATAGTACTCCAGCGGAAGTGATAAGCTAGGAGGGAAGAAAGCGTTAAAGATCTGGAAGGCTTTGTTTAACAGTATTTCAAAAAAGAGGAAGCATCAACAACCTGGAAGAAAGCTGTGGTGGCTGTAATACCTAAAGACAGTAAAGGCCCATCAGATCCAGATTCACATAGGCCCATGTTAATTTTAAACCATGATTATAATGTGTCTAGGTCTAAAATTGCTAAAAGAATGGCATGTGTGTTACCACAACTGATAGATATGAATCATTGTGGTTTTGTGGAGGGGAGGCAAACATATGACAAAATTAATAGAGTAATGATAATCAAGAGGGAAGCAGAATATAAGAAAATACTGCTGTTAGTGGGTCTTGATGCAGGGAACGTATTTGACAGAGTTAGAATTATATGAATAGGGCAATGGAAGCATTTGCGTTCCCTGACAACAATAATAAGGTTAAGTAGGAGGATATTTGAGGGATTGGAGGTAAATTCAAACTGACAGAGTTCTTCTCTGATATGTTTTGCTTGAATACAGGAACCAGCAGGGATGGCCTCTTTCCCCTTTGTTGTTTATATCTCAGTGTTGTGGAATATTCTCAGACAGTTCCAGTTTTTTTCAGGATATAAAATTAATGAAAATATAACAAAGGCTATAGCTATAACCTAGGTACCCACACATGAATTGGACCAGCAATACCCATATTTATGGGGACATGATAAAATGAAGAATTTAGGAATATGGGTTAAAAAGAATTCAGTTATGGCAGCTAAGGATATGTGGGAAAAGACAAAAAAAAAATAATACAAAAATTGAGAAACTGGAAATTCCTGCCTGTGGATATGGATAGTAAGATACAAGCAGTAAACATGTTTTTATTCCCTTTAGTTTTATATACTGGTCAACCATAGCCTCATCAACCAGAGAAATTGTGGGTAGTAATTAATAAAGTATTGAAGGATTTTATTTGGGAGGGGAAAGGGCAAAAGTCAAGTGGGATAACTTGACCCTTCGAAGAGAACAAAATGAATTAATTTTCAAAGGGATGTTTTAGAGCTACACGGTTCTTACATATAAAACAAACAGAAAGCTACCATTCAAAGTGGAAAGGAATGACGATGAAGCAGGGGGCAAATTCAAGATGTAAGAGGGAGTCAGATTTTGGATGCAGATCCTTAAGGAGAATAACAGTTACACAGAATATTATATTCATAAAGTAACAGACAGTACACTAAGAAGTAAGCCAACACAGGAATGTCGAAAGGAGAGTCTGCCAATAGGGATGTCTGCAATTAGGGCTACAGAGATTAGGCAGGAGGGGGTGGAATTTACTGGAGGAATTTGGCAAAGCAATCAAGATATTGGGAACAAATAACTAGCGAGGGGAATAAGAGAATGGGAAGAGGCCACGAAGACGTGGACTGCAGGCTAAAGACCGCCTTCCATGTCATGAATTGGTATTAGAGTACAGGCAAAGAGAAAGGGATCGGGGAATCCTATGTGAAATAGCTGTACTGGTTGAGTTTTCAGCTGAATCTAGAACAGAAGGTGCTGTTAAAAATGAGATAATTAGTAAGGCATATAAAATATTGCACAGTAACTACAGGAGGTCACAAAAATCAAGACGACAGATTATATAAGCAAATCACAAAGAAACAATGGGAGGACTTATGCATGGCTCTCACGTATGCCACAAAGTGTAGAATATTTGGGAATTTTGTTTGGAACTGTTTGCACAGGTACTTTTATACCCCAAGCAGACTCCAAAGAATTTTTCTCAGGTAGATGTCAAATGTTGGAGGTGTGATGGGGAAGAAAGAGGTATATGGGACCATACGTTTTTGGAGTGTAATGAACTGGCAGATTTAAAAAATTCCCTACAGGAGTATTCTGTCAGGGATACTGAGCAAGCAAATGAGTGCAACTATGGAAATTATTTTTTTGAGCTGGGATACAGAATCTGACTTGCTTAAACATAGCAAGACCTTGTTATGTTTAATTATGGTGGCTGATAAAAAAATGATTTGAAAGTCAAAAACAGCCATACTTGAAACAGTGAATATTGTAACAGATATAAAAGAACAGGAAGTGAGATCTTTAGAAAAGGGTAAGAACAAACTACAAAGAAAGAAATGGAAATTATGGGAACAAGACATGTAGAAAAATCTTTTGGAGGAGAAATGAGGTTTAACAAAAAGGCAGGAATTGAACAATTTATGTAATATTGGATAGGTTATTTTGGAAAGAAGAATATAAGTGATGTTTAATGTTTGTAAATGTGAACTTGTTAATATGGTTTATTTACTTTTATATAAATGTACATTTGTCTGTGTCACAAGTGATAATTCAATAAAGTTGTTTAAAATATATACATAATATATATATATATATATATATTTAAATATATTACTTAAAAAAAAAAAAAAAATATATATATATATATATATATATATATATATATATATATATATGGTTCTACCTGACATAGTCAAAACCACACAACACCGACAACGACATCACCGACACCACATAATCGACAGTGCATTAACACGAAACCTCACATACCCGACAACGAAATAACCGACGGTACACAAACACGAAACCCCATACACTGCACACACCACAATAACAACAATAAAAAACAAAACACATCCCCATTCCACAAACCACACACACAACACAAGCACACCAAAATCCTTACAAACCCACACTAAACCTTACATACACAACTATCGACAACCCTAACCCTAAGGTCCATCACTAGCAGACACGCATCTAACCCGCTCCCTAACCCTAACTCACTTAACCCGCCTAACCCAAAGTCTATCCCTACTGCACACTTACCTAACCCGCTCCCTAACCCTAACTCACTTAACCCGCCTATCCCAAAGTCTATCCCTACCGCGACACTTACCTAACCCGCCCCTAACCCTAACTCACTTAACCCGCCTATCCCAAAGTCTATCCCTACCGCACACTTACCTAACCCGCTCCCTAACCCTAACTCACTTAACCCGCCCCTATCCCCACAGACCGTCAATATCCACACTTACCTGACTCGCACCCTAACGTCCGTCACTACCGCATACTCACACAGCCTTTTCCCATGTCGGCATCCTCGGCGTCGGTGTTGTCATCCGTCGTGTTGGTCTTCTGCATTGTCGATGTTCTGGCACTCGCGATTCGCATCGGTCTTCTTCATTGTCGATCTTCTGGAGCTCCGGATTCCGTTGTCGGTGTTCTGCGCTGTCGACTAAGTCAGGTAGAACCATATATATATATATATATATATATATATATATATATATATATATATATATATATATATATATATAACTATTATCACCCATGCTTCATAGCCCTTGAGGGTTGACACATAACTCCTCCTTTTTATCATTATTGTGTGTGTGCGTGTGTGTGTTGTGAGTGCACACGCATGTGCACACATTTTGTGTGCGTGTGTGTGAGATAGGTCATCATCAGGGTACATGCATAAAGCTGCTCTTCCTGAAGTCTTTGTAGCAGATGTGAGCTGGATATTTAGTGAGCAGCTGTCCTCTCTCTATTTCCTCCACATATGTAAGCAATAATGCCCAACAGGGTGTGTGTTAATGTGTAATTAACGCCCGCCCAGGGGTGTTATGAGGCCAGATGCCACAAGTGGAGGGCCTCTACACCCCTGGAGGGGCATTAATTACACATTAACACACACCCTGGAGGGTGTTATTGTGCTTCGAGAATGGGCTATCTGTAGAATTGTGCTTTACTTACTTACTTACATATATATATATATATTGTGAAATAGTTCCTCCGCCTAATGTTTCAAACTTGATGTAGTATATGTTAATGGTGTTGGAAGAAGCATTTTACAGCCAAAATATAACATTTAAAAAGTAATCAGGTTATTTACCTTATTTTTTGGTCCTTTACTCCTAAATCATTTGGTTGACAATCACTGGAGGTTGAAGTTACTATATAATGACATACATTTGAGGTTCAGATTTCCTTTAGTTTGGCAGCTTTGTAATTTTATTAGCACAATAATTAAGTTTCTGTTTTATAGCCTTTGTTCCCCTTTTATTTTAGGCTTTATCCAGATTTCTTCAGCTGGAAGATGCAGAGGTTTGTAAACCTCTTTACTGCTGCTGCCATTAGTCATCACACACACATACACACACACACACACACACACACACACACACACACATATATATATATACACACACACACACACACACACACACACACACACACACACACACACACACACACACACACACACACACCCACACACACACACACACACACACACACACACACATATATATATATACACACACACACACACACACACACACACACACATATATATATATATACACACACACACACACACACACACACACACATACACACACACACCCACCCACACACACACACACACACACACACACACACACACACACACACACACACACACGCACACACACACACACACCCCTCTGCTTCAGAAAAAAATGCATGCTAATGAAAATCCTGTTATTCTAGCAACTTTCTAAGTTTATAAGAGCAATATTTAAAATCCTTCCCTATTTGCAGCCCTTTGTTTCCCCATTATTTGTGCCGAGAAGCATACCTCTCAACTGTCCAGATTTTTGGCTTATATTTTTGATCTGTTCCTCATAAAAGTTGTGTTTTTCTGGCAATTTACTAGGATGATCTGAGGACTGAAGTCATTAAAAAATAGCATACATCTGAGTTTTAGATTTCAAATCCTTTAGAAAATGTATATTAAATCAATCCCTGTTGCTCTATTAACTTTCTAGTTTATAACAGCAGTATTTAATATACAGTGGATATAAAAAGTGTACACACCCCTGTTAAAATGCCAGGTTTTTGTGAAATAAAACAATGAGACCACAATAAATCATTTCAAAACTTTTCCCACCTTTAATGTGACCTATAACCTGTACAATTCAATTGAAAAACAAACAAATTTTTTTTTGTTAGGGGAAAAAATATAAAAAATAAAAAACTTACAATAAGCTGGTTGCATAAGTGTGCACACCCTTAAACAAATTCTTTGTTGAAACACCTTTTGATAACAAAGTCAAAAAAACAAGCCACCTGTGTGGAATCATCATATCAATTGGCTATACAACAAAAAAAAAATATTGGCCAAGCACAGGAGGAAAAAAGCACAACATACTAAAAAAAGACCAATCTAACCAGGCAGCTAAGTGGTCAATTAATACTTCGATCACTCATAAAATCATCCAAGGCCAACTTTGAGAGAAAAATCGCTAAAGACACAAAAGACAATCATAAGGCCTTCTTTAGCTATGTTAGAAACCTGGGTGGAAACTCCCAGATATGCTCAGAATTAGTCCAAAATGATACAAAAATCACTGAACCCACAGACATTGCCAACATACTGGCAGACAGGTTCAGTGAAAATTTCTCCCCTCCCTCCCCCCCAAAAGGAGAAATATCTATCCCACCAGAGTCTAGCCTCCCAAACATCTCAGATGCCCAGGTGAGAGTTGCTCTCTCTAAAGCAAAAAACCCAGCATCAATGGGACCGGACGGTGTCCCCGGCTGTGTGCTACACGAACTCAATGAGGAACTAAACCCACACATAAGGCTGCTGTTTAATGTTAGCCTTACTACAGGATACGTACCCAAAGAATGGCGTATGGCAACTGTGGTCCCACTCTACAAAGGCAGTGCTTCTACGGACCCTGGAAATTACCGCCCCATAAGCTTGACGAGCCTTGTCTGCAAGGCTATGGAGAGGATCACAATGGAACTCATAAATAAAGACATTGGGGACCTACAGACACTGGATCCTACCCAATTTGGCTTTGTCAAGGGCAGATCCTGCCTCTTGAACTTGGTCGACTTTTTCGAAACAGTCACTAAGGCCATTGATGAGGGTAATGCAGTTCACACAGCCTACCTTGACCTAGCAAAAACGTTCGACACAATACCCCACTCGGGCATCATAGAAAAGCTCACCAGCTTAGATGTAAACCCATATGTCACAAGATGGGTTGCAAACTGGCTCAAGGACAGAACCCACAGGGTTATAGTTGCTGGTGCCATGTCAGACTCTAAGCCGGTCACGAGCGGTGTCCCACAGGGCTCAGTCCTGGGCCCCCTCTTGTTCGGCATTTATTTTTCTGAAGTGCAGGCAAACATAGGGGGATTGTGGCTGACAAAATTTGCAGATGACTGCAAACTGGGCACCATAATTGAAACTCCATCAGACACAGACATCCTCCAGAGAGGTCTCATAGAAATGGATAACTGGTGCCAGAGCCATGGCCTTAAGCTAAATGCCAAACAATGTATAGTCATACCCTTTGGGAAAAACAAGGTAACCCCTAATTACCACATAGGTGGTAATCCATTAAACACGGAAGAAGTTATCAGGGACCTGGGGACCCAAGTTGACAGTAACCTCTCTTTTGACACTCACATTGCCAAAGTGGTTAGGAAGACCTTCTACATTGCCCACCTGATCATGAAGGGATTCACATCCAGATCAGGAGAGGTCATTGTACCCCTGTACTCTTCACTTATCAGACCAATGATTGAGTACAACGCCCATTCGAATGTACCTTACCCGACACCTGCAGCAGTTGGAAAGACCCCAAAAGTTCCTCACCAAAAGGATAAAGGGGCTCAAACATATGTCATACGCTGCCCGACTGAAGAAACTCCAGCTCTATTCAGTCGCATACCATCTGCTCAGAGGTGATCTGTGCCTGACATACAAGGCCATGTCCAACCCGGAATTAATGGACATGCTCCACCTCAAAAAATCCAAATCCACCAGAGCCATGAGAGCAAGAGACTTAAACCTCAACATGGATATAAATAGGACGTGCTGGAGGGACAGATTCATCACCCAGAGACTCCCTACACTATGGAACAGAATCCCAGTCCATGTGAGGCAGAGCCCCTCACTGACTCTGTTCAAGAGAAATCTTGACGAGTGGATGGGAGATCGTAGGTTTACCCCGGGAATCATCTCTGTGTCACTGCTGGACAGAGGCACAGCAAACTAATGGGTATAGTATTCTCATCCTAAGGGGTGGTGAAAGCCACACACACTCTGGCTAGGCTTATAAATGCCCTAGGGCAGATAGCCTAGTATGAACCTATGAACCTATGAACCTAAAAGCTAAATTTGAAGAAGAAATACCTTCTCAGGCAAAGGAAAACCACAAAGCTTTCTACAGCTATGTACATAAGAGATGACGTAGAGGTCAGGGATCTAGGTGCTGAAGTAGACAGTACCTTTGACCATTATGTGGTCACAGTGGTGAATAAATCTTTGTAGGGTGCTCAACTTATAAGTAAGGGCATGGCATCTAGGTCTAAAGAGGTCATATCCCACTGTACTCTGTCCTTAGCAGACCAATCTCAGAGTTAAATGCTCCTGTTGGTATGTACCTGACCAAGCATGTGCAGCAACTAGAGTGATCTCAGAGGTTCCTTATACAAGGTGTAACAAACCTGCCTTACGCAGAGTGCCTTAAATCCCTTTCCCTCTAGGTTCATAGGTTCATAGATTAGTACTAGGCTAACTGCCCTTGTGGGCCATTTTCAGCCTAGCCAGTTACCCCATGTGAGAATCAAACCCTGTACCTTATGTTTGTAAGGTAAACACCTTAACCATTATGCCAAACTCCCACCCCCTTATGCCAAACTCCCACCCCCTACAGATTGCTGAGGGGTGATCTATGCCTGGCTTACACGGCATCCACAAACCCCACACTTATAAATCTCCTGTATATTCAGAAGTTAAACAGTACCAGAAATACAAGGTCTACAGAACTGAATTTTGTATGTGACTTAAAAAGAACATGCTGGACAGACATATACAATGAGAAAAAAAAAAGATGTTAAGAAACTAGGCATATTTAGTTTATTATTCAAATTTGTTGACTTGAAATATCTAATAGATCAAAGTCCATTTTCAGCAGAGTTCCTGGAAGAAAACTGATAATATTAATATACAGAAAAACAAAAACAGTAAGAAAATGAACAGCAATATCATCAATCATTATCAGGATAAGTGTGGTGTTTAAACATAGCTAACTTATGTAGACTGGTGGTATAGTTTGAGAAATATAACAACAGGAGCAAAAGAAAAGCTAGTGTTCATATTCATGGGAGGGAAAAGAACTATAATACATCTATGAATACAGGGCAACATAAAGGAGAAATAATCTTTGTTCTGAAGATATAAAAACAAACAAACAAAAATAAACACTGAGGTATTGTAGACGTACGTGTAAAAAAACAATGTCTTTCGGCTGTTCCCGGTTAGGGGTGGTCATAGCGGATTATCAGTCCACATATTGATTGGCAGTGGTGTTTTTACGGTGTCAAGTTGCCATCCCGGTGCCCAACCTTCATAGAAGGCACACACATACACAAACGCACCTACCTGCATTTCTTTAAAATTCACTCGACCACAGGGAGAGCATGCAGACTCTACACAGAAGAAGCACCAGCCAAGAATCAAACCAGAGAACTTCTTGCTGTGAGGTGAGTGTTAGAAATAATACGATCAGACAGGTGATCCCATCAAATGGGAAGATGACATATAAAGTTCCACGATCAGGCAGTGCAAACAACATATTAATACTCAACAGCTTCAAAACTGCGGGAGACACCTTTCCAGCTACCATTTTCACATCAATATAATTGCAACATTCTATAGTTTGCCAAGATGAACTGTTTAGCATGCACAGCAAGAAAATAAAGAGATGTTGTTTATGTAAGAAAAGCATGCCCCCAAGTTAAGTGGGGGCGGGGGGAGCACCAATTGACAATGACTTTAAAAATAGGTATTTGGGAAAGTATAAAAGTTTATAGGCATACTTCAGGTGAATGCAGTTCAGCTTCTTCTTGGTAGCAAGGACTGAAGGACTGTATACAATAATAGTGAGTGACCACCAGCAACAAACATTGTTATCAGATTTTAGTCTTGTTCTAACTTACTGCAAACCAGGAACTGAAGATTGGTAAATATGTAGAAGTAATATAGGAAGGTTGGTGGAAGATGCATAGTAGCTGTTGACACATGAGCTATTAGTGATAGGAATCCCTTGGCTCTATAATCAGTGCAGGTTTTGGTTTAATTTCATCCACACTAAATTTCCATGCTTATCAAATTTTAATTGGTTTTCTTGCATTAAGCCTAAGATTTTAGTGGAATTGGTTTCTTCATTATGGGTTGCTCAAATAGGATTAGTCCTAAAATGCAATCTGGTGGATTTGTACTATGGGACAGGTGGATATTGTTAAAAAAAAAACAGCATAAATGTTGTTTTCTGTCCATTCAGGTGAAGATCTGTGGAAGTCAGCCAAGAGTAAACAATGTTAGGATCTACAGGTCAGGTTGTACAAGAAAAGCTGATTCAGATACCAGTAAGATGGCTGAGTTGTCAGTATATATGAGCAGTTTATCCTCATTACAATGAGTTGCTCTATGTCTTACTTAGATGTAAAAAATACCAAGGACATTGCTTTGTGGAACTCCCAGGGTGCAAGAAAAAGAGGAAGAGAAAGTATTCTTTATTTCACAGACTGCGCTCTGCATTCAAGAAAATGAGGGGAAAAATAAAAACATAAAACACCTACAGTTGTAAAGGGATAGCCATAAGAACAAAGGTGGTCCAACAGTAGTTTATGATTGACACTACCGAAGACTTTAGATATACCAAAAACCATCCTGGAGCCACTTTTTCTATACAGTAATGACTTCTGTTAAAGCTAATACAGTAAAAAGTGTCTGGCCACCAGGATGCCTTCTGTTAGGGGTCCGACTGATTACCCTTTAAATAAGCCCAAGGTGGTTTATGTTAATCTCTTCTGAGGAATATACACATGCATGAGGAAATACAAACAAGGACAATAAAAATCACCCTGGGTCTACAAGAGGATACAGAAAAAAAGAAGAACTAGGAGAGACAGAAAACCAGACAGACATAGAGAGAAAGATATAGAGGGAACACAGAACAGAGAAAAGGACGTGATAAAGGATTTCACAAAGCTCATGAGATCTTTTTTTGCTTTGTAGAAGAAGGAGCCATGAAAAAAAATACCAGGTATGCTTGAAGGCAGACAGGCAATAAATCAAAAGTGACATGAATTTTTATTTTTTTATTTGCCTTTTCCCCTCAGCTTTGTTGTCATCTCCCTGTCAAACTCAAGGTCATGGATAAACAGTTCCCCTTAGATCTCTTAAGGCAAGAGGCATCTGGGGAAGACATCACCCAGGTAAACACTGGGGTGTTTGATACTCATTATGGCACCCCAGTAATTTATGTGTATGCTTGTGTGTCTGTATATATATATATATATATATATATATATATATATATATATATATATATACACACACACACACACACATATATATATATATATATATACACACACACACACACACACACACACACATATATATATATATATATATATATATATATATATATATACACACACACACACACATATATATATATATATATATATATATATACACACACACACATACGGGAACACTACTAAATCTCAAACTTTTGAAATCTCGAATTTCAAAAGCTCGAGACCATGTAGCCGAAACCCCCACATTACCGAAAGACCAGAAGCGAGAAATTCAAAATCCCGATGTTAAGGGATTTTGAGTTAGCGCTTCTGGTGTTGCGTTTCATGTAAGTATGTGTGTGTAAGTTTGTTTGTGAGGGGCTTTAGTGTGTATGTGTGTTGTGACTGTGAGGGGCTGTAATGTGTGGCTGTGAGTTTGCCTTGTGTGTGTGTTTGTGCGATCTCGGAGCTAGAATATTAAAGTAGGGGGGGTGGGGGGGGTTGTTTGGTTATGGGGGAGGCTGTGTGTATGTTTATGTGTGTGCTGTATGTATGTAGTACTTTCACGATTCTGAATATCGCGGTTTTAACATTTCGGTAATGGGTTTCGTGCTTATTGTCTTGGTATTTTGGGCTTTGGGATTGTGTAATTTCGGGATTCTGTAGTGAATCCATACATACATATATATACACACACACACACACACACACACACATATATATATATATATATATATATATATACACACACACACACACACACACACACATATATATATATATATATATTTTTTTTTCTTTTCTTTTCTTACATGGGCATAAACCTCACTGCAGGGACCACCTGTTTCCCTCTGTCAGCTTGTGAGCTCTCCTTCATACATTCAGTAGGGGCTACTGTCATCGGCTTAGGTGGTCATGCTCACATTGTCCCTATACCAACTCCAGCCCTTATGACACCATCCCTGCCCTCTATCTGGTGGCCATCTTCCCCCTCCAGGATAGGCATGATCCTCCTCCAAGCCACACTATTAATTGCCCGAACCACTAATGGAAGCTGGCTTACTGGGGTTATGGTCAGGACATTATCTGTCTATACCACTGGTGTGACATACATCAGGAATGGTGCTCCATGTAAGGGTTTTAGAAGCACAAGATTCTTTTGTGGAAGCTAGAGACTCTAAGCCCAGACAGATACGTATAAAGTATTTTTAATGGGAGTTATATTAACTTAAAGAATTGCATCTCATTCATTAGACAGGTTATTGGGCAACCTTGGTGGGTAAGGAGATCCATATCTGCTGATGAACTCTACTTTTCTGTGTCATTTAAGAAAATAAAATGTCTGATAGGTAAATCTTCATTTTCTGTATCTTATTTTTTTCCTTCTCTGTCCCTCTTAAGAACTCTAAACTTACTAAGTAGGCAAATAGTAGCTGGAACAGACTGTTTCAGCTTGGTCAGAGTTGTACTTGAGAAAATGTAGTCCTCATTTCCTGGACGCTTAGGTACCAGATTGTAGAAATTTAGGGAAGGGAAAATCACTTGTAGGCAAATCTTATGAATCCCCAGTGGATTGCGTTGTCAAGGATTACATTTAGTCATTTAACATAGAGTAACGAGGCCAAACATCAGCCCCAAGACTGATGTACAGTCCAGTGTTATATGAACTTTACTTCATTCCAAGGAAATGAGGTAGGCACCAGCACTGATGAATTTGTAAGCCAAAGGACCTAACACAGTGCTGCTTACTGACATCACAGACACTGCATACTATTTGTGCAAGTCACAGAGGCAGGGCACTCTCCCACCCCACCTTTCCTTGTGCGGATTACATGCTATATCTAATGCATTGCCCTACCCTTCAATTTGCAGACTTAAAACATGTATAGAGGAGTGGAGAAAATTGATGGGGTACTTCTTAAAGGCAGAAGTGTAGCTACAAGTGTGTACTGCTGAAATGAAGCCATAACAGGAGCCTAGCAATTGCTAATGCCAACAGTCTAAGGAAGAGAGAGACAGACATTAGGCTAAAGCCATGACAGAATGTACTAGAAATCCAGCAATCTACCATCTAAACATTTGTGACATTTGCCTCTGCATCACTTTCATAATTTCCACAGCTGCGTTTGTGCTTGTTTAATGACTGAATTTAGGTTGCTCGCACATGTTTAACCTTGGGTCTGACATTTTTGGCTTTGCTACTGTTAGCTCATAAGTTCACAAATCTAGACTGAAAAGTTATTTGAGAAGACCTAAATAACTTGTGTCTTAGAAATGCATGCCATCATTTTACTTAATTTGTAGCCATATGATTCACAAGAATGTGAGAATAACTGGCTGTATATGCTTTCTTTCTCGCACTTAAATTTTCACTGTCCCAAGGACTACAATGACTGTTGTGCAATGGAAACCCATAAATCTAAACCCATGAAATGAAATACATACATATATATGTGTGTGTGTGTGTGTGTGTGTATATATATATATATATATATATATATATATATATATATATATATATATATATATATATATATCTGAAGGACTACGGATTTTATTTCTCCGAAATGATTCAGAAAACAAGCTAATACCCAAAATTTGTCATATTTTTCTCTTTCAGGGGAAGCAGTTACATTTCTGTTTTGAGTCAGAAGTAAAAAAAAAGAGGATTACTGTCATATGAAACACCACTTAGACCGGGTATGACTGGCAAGTAAGTAAAAAAAAAAAAAACACAAAGAACAGTGGTTCCTCTCAGCTTAAGTCATGTTTTGCAGTAGAGCTGTGTGAAGAACTACATAGAAGGTAAAGGCCTCACGGCCTCATAAATAACAAACTAATACTGTTTAATTAAATCTGTCCTACAGAGTGCAACTTAAATTGTAATCCAAATATGCATTTTTACAAGACAAAGGTTTAAGCAAGAAAATCAGTCATGATTTTCACATTCTAAGTCACCTGGAATTTTACTTGATGTGAATTCAACGATTAAAAGTCGTAGCAGTGTAGTCACACCTCTGGGTAAGAATAGAATTTGAAAAAAAAAAAAAAAACTCTGGTATCTTTTTAACATACTAATTTACTAGTTAATGTACTGCTACACAAACACTATGCAAAAATTATAACATAACCTATATATCAATGTTTTAGCTTATACAATAGAATTTTTTGTTTTGCATACTGTCAGACACATGTATCAATGAAGCACTGTTAGAAAACAGAATGGCCAACTACAAGGTTAGTGTACTTACTTCAGTTTGTCTAGTGCAATGTCATTTGATGTGTATTTTATCAGCTCCATTATCATTAGTCTGGTAAATAAAAAAATGGGTCTCGCTTTACACAAAATCGCTGCATTGCTAGCCTTCCTTTCTAACTGTTCTAAAAGTCTTGCTATTCTATGTATTTTGGTTTTCATTACTGTAAGAGCAAGCATGGTGCATCACTGCCCTCTAGTGGATATAGCCAAGAAGAGCAGCTGGAACTTGAAGCCTAATTGCTGTACATAAATATATATATATATATGTGTGTGTGTGTGTGTGTGTGTGTGTGTGTGTGTGTGTGTGTGTGTGTGTGTATCTGAGCTAATATCATGATAAAGAGTTGAGGGCTGAACTGCACATTTAGTCTCACCAGCGACAGAGGGTGAAAAATGCCATCTTGGTTTATATATATATATATATATATATATATATATATATATATATATATATATATATATATATACATACATATAAATATATACATACTTTTTGTCAATGTGCTGCACTTAAAGCAAACAGTCCACTTGTTACTTTAAAGAAATAGTTTCCAACCTACTAATAAATGAGAAGGAAGCAAAAAGGACACTAAGCAACATACTCTACAAGATCCGAACTGTTCATGCATATCCAGTGTTAATTCTTTACTGAACAGGATACTCCTGGGAAGTTATTAAACTACAGACAAGGGGCTTTTGATGCTTTTTGAAGACAGATTCACAAGAAATAGCAAAACAACTGCATTACGTACAGAGCTTTTTTAGAAATGCAGTTACAGGAAAAACGGCAGCATGGGAACTAATCGCCACGGAATTAATGCCCTCAGCCTGCCATGTTTAATTATCATTTTATTGAAACTCATCAAAGCTATACTCTGCAAACTATGCATTACAGTTTTGTAACCATTACATAACTGACCTTAAAGATCTCTACAGAAGATGAGCTTCAAAGAACTTTGGAGAAAGAAAACAGTGGTATTCCACGATCATTATTGAATGATGCTTTATATGTGCTTTATTTTTACCTAACCATTCTATTATCTTAACTTTCATGAAAGACCCATTAGAGACGTGCTTGTTCTGTCAAGTTAAGTGACTTCCTACAAATCACAGCAGAATTTGAACCCAGGTCTACAGATTTAATTCATTTGTAGCCCCCTAACTGAAATACTGAGCTGCAGTAATGATCAGTGATCAGTTACTCAAATCTGCACCAAAATATTTGCACACAATTTCAGTTCTGAACAGTTGCTGCATTTCTGTCTATATCTGTACATGGAAATATTCAAAACAACACTGGGTAAGAATATTATGGGAAACATTATGTTTTACTGAAAACTGATCATTTACACAGATTCAGTACTTGGGAAAGGTCTACAAACAACAAAGTGACTGCTTTACTGTTAAATTAAATAAAATAAATGTGCAGGCTTTGTTGAGGCATTTGAATCATACAGCCGTATTTCTCTTGTATTGAAAGAGATGTTTATAATGTTTTTTTCACAGATTACTACAAGTCCACAAACAGATGTATGAGGCACCATTAAATCTTCATTTTTAAAATATAACTCAGTTCTACAAAATTTTATATTTTCTAAGACAAAATACAAACTGGTGTGAAATGATTCTTTGCAATAACTCAACATGAGCATAATAGGAGATAATCTGTAAGCAAACAGAACCAGAAGGACTATGTTTATTTGTTTATCTGCCATTTGCTAGTTGTGTAAGTAGGCTCCTTATTGGACTCTGTTTAGCCGTGCTCTGTGCTACAAGGAAAAAAAGGTAAATATGATATGTGTAGCTATGATGACCAGTGTTATAGGGCACAACTGCTTTCTGCAGCCAAACTCCCCAATCCAAAACCATTCCCTGTTTCATCAAGTATAAATCAGTCTGTTATACTGCACACTGTCCTTTCTAGTAGACCTTTTGCTATTTAAATGAACAGAAATTAGGGCATTTACTGCTTGCATGGCATGCATCTTTACATAGTTAGGTGTTCTTTTTTTACATGATATTTTATGAATATACTTTCATTTTTTTGATTAATTAATTAAGCTTCAAACAAGTAAGTCATTATTTTGTTGTGAATTAAGCTAAATTCAGCTAACAGTTTTGCAGTGAGTATATACTTCAGAGGGATTTGTAATTGTGTCATTACTGAAGAACAAATCTGCCTAAGCTAAATGTGTCTGTTATGAGTAGTACAGTCATTGTATAAAAACTGCCCACATAAAACCTACGTAGGCAAGGGAAGAAACTGCAAACTTGTAAACAGACAGTGACTGCAGCTCATGGATACACTCACTAAAGAGAAAGAGAGCTTCTTAATGAAATCACGTATGAAATTATTAGTGTGCGGCAAAGGGACAGAGAGAGCAAAAGAGAATTAATACTGAAATAAATGTTATCCACAGATATCTGAAATATGCAGTTCCATGACTGACTGGGTTGGCTAAAACTGGCATCACACTAAATAATGTAATTGCAAACTATGCATTTTCTTACACCTCCCAGGGTCAAATTGCAAGCTTTTTATCGTATTTTTGTATGTTCAGAACGATATGAAAATATTTATTAAACTCATACGCATAATATTTTATATAGTAACACAGGTTAGGAAAACTCTCGAGGAAATTATGAACTTAGAAAATACTTACGTTATTATGTATTTTCAAGAGTTCAGTAAATGAGTATTCAGTGTCTTCACATCACTGTGTTTTATTTATTTATTCCATTAGTACAATGTTGCATAAAAATCGGAGACACTGTATTTTGCAATAATGAAAACTAGTCTGATTTTGTTTTAAACATGCAAATGAGCTGGTACTGCACTTTATTAGCTATGATTAATGCTGTTGTTGTTATTATATTATTAACAAGCACTTTAGATTGTTTCTAAATTATTAAAAGAGATCATACTTAACTATTGCTTCTTAAATTGCAGTTTGGACATTTGTATTAGTTTTGGAAAATAGAAAAAAACAGTAATAAGACATTTTGTTTGCAGAATTTCAGAAAAAAAATGTATATATATATATATATATATATATATATATATATATATGTGTATATATATATATATATATATATATATATATATATATATATATATATATATATATATATATATATATATATGTATATATATATATATATATATATATATATATATGTATATATATATATATATATATATATATATATATATATAGTGCAAAGATTGTTTTCAAATAAATTATGCACTTATTTTATTTTGGCTTTGGGTTGCAAGACACAGAAAGCAAATTGTCATATAAGATGACATCTAAAAATAAACAAAGAAATGAAATACAAACATGAAGTAAAGTGATAAATGGTAAAGTATCAAATTATAAAGACAATAATAATTACTATAATAACTATTACAATAACAGTAATATAAATAATATCAGGAATAAATGAAAACTGGGCAAAACAAAATTAATGTAAACAAAACCTCAAAACAAATAAATGTTGCTCAATAAAAAGAAGCAACAATACAAAAAAGTATTTTGTTTCTTATAACTGAATGGTCTGGGGTTTGATCCTGACTTTTTGCTTCCTATCTGTAGAGCCTGTGTGTTTTTTCTTTATGTATTTATTTATCTCAGGGTTTACCCAGGATGCTTCCCACCTTCCAAACAACACGCTTGCTGTTGGTTGTCCACATACATTGCACCTACTTTGTGGCCTGGGTAGCGGATGAAGTTCTTCATTTGATCAGTTCTGTTATCTGTTTAACAAATAATTAAATTATGCTGACCTTTAGTATATTCTAATTTAACTATTTGCTATTTATTTCACCTATTTGTTTATATGTTCATAGATTAGTACTAGGCTAGCTGACCTTATGGGACATTTTAATCCAAGACAATTATCCTATTTGTTACTTAAAATGAACCTATCCTGTTGGAGTTTAGATTCACCTAAACCTTTCCAAGATCTATATTTATATATTACTTCATCATGATATTCACTAGATCAAAACATAGCTATTTGGAGGGGACCCATGCATTTAAATAAAGCATGAGGGCGGCCGCAGTGGTGCAGCGGTTAGTATTGTCACCTCACAGCAAGAGGTTCTCCAGTTTGATTCTCGGCTGGGGTGCCTTCTGTGCGGAGTCTGCATGTCCTCCCTGTGGTCATGTGGGTTTCCTCTGGGTGCTCCAGTTTCCTCCCACATCCCAAAGACATACTGTAGGTGGATTGGACACTCTAAATTGGCCCTAGGTGTGAGTGTGTGCATGTGTGTGCCTGCTGTGGAAAGTTGGGCGCCAGGCTGGCAACTCGACACCGTAAAAACTCCACTGCCAATCATGAGCGGACAGGTGATCCGCTGTGGCAACCCCTAACCGGGAAAAGCCGAAAGAAGAAGAAGAAGAAGATTTAAGAGCTGCCTCTGCCTCTTAGTTTCTGTTTGCGCAGGGGGAGTCTTGGGGTAATTTCCTATTTCTCACCAGTGATACAAGTTATGACTGAATGCAGTCATGGATGAGGTTTGTTTTACATGGATGAGGGGTCTGTTCCAAAGCAGTGGTATCCTCTGCAAGATACACCTTTCTCTTTAAACCATTCTGTTAATGTTGCATACGAGGTTTAGGTCCCTGTACTGAGTACTTCTTATACCATTTGAATTACGGATGTGAAGTAAGTCCATCAGTAATGGGTCACAGAATGCTTTGTATTCTAGACATGTTCCATTCAGCAGTCTGTAAAAGGCTAAATATAGTGACAGGCCTTTGAGGTGGTCTTTGTAGGACATAATGCTTAGGCCTTGTATGCTTTTTGTAGGGTATTACTGCAGGCATTCCAGTTATTCCATGTGCATGTACATGTACATGGCAATCGGGCATTATACTCAATGTTTGGCCATGAGAGTTGAATACAAGGGGACAATAACATCCCTGAATCCTGAAGCAGTCCCATTACTTATGAGCTGTGCAGTATAGAATGAATTCCTTACAACAGTGGAAACATGCTGGTCAAAAGTTTGGTTAATGTCCACATTAAGTTCTTAAATCCTGAATTACTAGGACAACTCTTAGTAGTGTGTTGTCAATGTGGTAGTTCCCTGTGGGATTCGGCTTTTCAAAGGAGACAATAATGCATTTTTTGGCATTTAGTTTTAGTCCATGAGTCTGACACCAGTTATGTGTTTGGGATAAGCCTTCCTGTTGGATAGCAAGGGGTTTTTTGTAGATTCAGTCACTACTCCTAGCTTGCAATCATCTTCCAACTTAGTCAGTTAGAGCCCCTTGGCATTTGCTTTTACTTCTGAGAAGTAAATACTGAACAGAAGAGATCTGAGAACTGACCCCGAGGAGGTAGCTTCCCCTATTTTGATCTCCTGCATCCTATCTGTGAGCTAGATGGTGATACAGTGGGTGACAAAAGGGTTTGTTCTTAGTTAATTGTTATTATGCTATGCCAGAGAGAAGGACTGTGTTAAAAGCTTTGACAGGCTGAGGTAGGTGTACCTTTGTCCACTACTTTGGCAACCTTTTCAAAAAATTGTAAAAAAGCATGACCGACTAATATGGCTACAAGGATATATATTTATTATAAAACATGTAATACACTTCTTCAGACCTAAAACTAATGTATACCACATACTCTATTTAAAAACAAAGTAACCAATAAAACATCATATGAAACCTTAGCCAATCACGAGCCAAGTCTCAATAAAAGATTCTCCATGTTTTCAAGGCCGGTTTTAAAGGTACAGAACCATTAAATCTTGGAAAGGTATCTGTTTGCAGGGTTGCTATCCATTTTATTCCAGCAACCTCCATATTATTTACAATGTCACCATCTCTTATATTCACTACTGTATCTAAGGTTTTGTACCTTTTCCAAAAAGTCCACCAGGTTGAGTAAGCATGACCTGCCTCTGACAAATCTAAACTGAGGTGAGTCCTGTGTTCGGAGGTTCCCTATGCCATTAATAGGTTCATAGTTTTTTATTAGGCTAATGACCACCAGGGTCTTTACAAGCCTAGCCATGCAACCCAACACAGTTTTGTCCCAGGTTTCCTTGGATGCCTGTATGGTGGAGTTTATTATTAAAGAGGTAGCTAAGGGTTATATGGAGGGATATGTTTGTTGGGGATTAATTTACTTACAGTTGACCTCTATCTATATTGATTAATTCCATGATAACTCTTTCCATGGCTTTACATATGGGGCTGTAATTGCCTGTGTCCTTTGAAGGTCCTTTCTTATGCAGGGGAATAATTGTTCCTGTTCTCCAGTCACTTGATACAAAGCCTGTAGGGAGACTAAGATTAAACAGTGTTTTTACAGGCGTGGCTAAATCATGCTTCATGTTATATAAGATGAATCTTGGATATTGTCAGGACCGATTTGTAGAGTATTTTTTGCTTTTGATAGTGCTTTCAGGTCTTGGTCTTCTGTAATTGCAGGTAATGAATCAGTTTCAGATATTGTGTATGACATAGACTGTGAGCTGAATTTATTGGCCTTTAGGATATCTATAGCTTCTGTGTAGGTAACATTGTTTGCAAACAGCTCTGCATTATTGTAGTGTGCTCCAAAGATTACAAACATAACTAAAAAAGTCCTGTGATTGTTCTTTGCTTGGGTGGCTATTTTTGCCTCAAAATTAATTTTGATAGATGTAATTAAGCACCCGAGTTGTTTAATTGAATAACAAAGGCTCTATATTTTTTACTTTTAGCCAATATCATCTTCCTTTTATTGTAAAGCTTACTGATATTAAAGTTCTACTGGGGTCTTTGATTTGGTGTCTATATCACAACATCACAAACTGAAAACATCGAACGCTCACAAGAGCGAAAATGCCGAAACTCGAATTCGGTATTGTGGGGGGCTGTGCCCCCCCCCCCCGCTAAATATATATTCCAACTCCGAGATCGTACTACAGTGGGGAAAGGGCAAATATCCCAATCTTCACTGTACTGTGATCTCAAAAACCAACCCTTGACATTTTGGCACTTTCGCTGCTGTGCCATTCGACATTTTCATTTTGCGATAATATGATATAGATCCTTGATTTGTGTACCCTTTGCTTGTTTCCACTGAGTACAGTCACACCTATACAGCTGTTTACATGGTGATATAGTTAGTGCTGTATGTTACTGCATGGTGATATAGTTAGTGCTGTATGTTACGGCATGGTGATATAGTTAGTGCTGTATGTTACTGCATGGTGATATAGTTAGTGCTGTATGTTACTGCATGGTGATATAGTTAGTGCTGTATGTTACTGCATGGTGATATAGTTAGTGCTGTATGTTACTGCATGGTGATATAGTTAGTGCTGTATGTTACTGCATGGTGATATAGTTAGTGCTGTATGTTACTGCATGGTGATATAGTTAGTGCTGTATGTTACTGCATGGTGATATAGTTAGTGCTGTATGTTACTGCATGGTGATATAGTTAGTGCTGTATGTTACTGCATGGTGATATAGTTAGTGCTGTATGTTACTACATATTTATTAGAGTTAACTTTAATTGGTGGGGATTTGAAGTTTGCCACTGTATGGAGAAAAATTTAAATGTACCAGGGGTAGAAGTGGTTCCTGAATTCAATTTTATTTTGAAGCAGACTGATTTATGGTCACATCTGACAAGTGACAGAAGATCTACATGGGATGGTTCAGGATGCTGTCATATTAGTAAGGACAAGGTTTGAGTTGTTATTTCCCATAGTGGCCCTCTAATTGTTCCAAGGCAATTGTACTGACAAAGACCAGGAATCTCTGCACTTGTGCACTAGTGGTGGTACAGGTTTCCTGGTTTATAGCTGGAAAGTTTAGATAACTTATGTATTTAATACTGGGTGACTTTTGGCACTGTGGCTTTCTTGGGTCACATAGGAGCTTTATAGCTAGCCAGTCTGTGGTAAGGGACCTTTCTGATGGTGATTTGGACATGAAGAAGCTATACTGCATCATGCTGCCTAACCAGCATTGAGATGTTAACCAGGTCAGCCCACTGGACAAACTGTCCCTTTTTTGGTGCAACCCAGGAGCACTGTCTGATTAAGGAACTTACTTGTTCACAGTCAATGAATGAAGGTTGAAGGAGTCAGATCCTGTTCCCCAGGTACAGGGAGCTGCTAATTAACAGCACAGAGCTTTACTCCTCTGCACCAACTGCCAGATCAGTGACCTGATTAGCTGCAAACATATTTGATCCATAACCTAGGTAACCAGGGCACTTATAAAGAACATTTGAGGCAAGTAGGCAGTTTGTCAGTGTGTAAACGTGCTTCTAAAGTATGCGTGCACAGTGCATGCAAGTGCCTGTGTGCACCCTGAAAGGAATGGCATCCCATCAAGGACTGTATCCTGGCTAATGCCTATATCTTTCTGGGATAAATGTGGGCTCCTTATGACCATGATTTGGATAAAGTAGGTATTGGAACTCAAAGGCTAGCTAGATGGTAGGATGGATGAGTGATCTTAAGTTGAGGTAAAATGAATTCTGAAATTTATAAGTGGGGACTGAGGGAGGTGGATGCCAGGGAGGGACTTTAATGAAGGCTATCCTAAGGAAACAACAGCTCATAAAATAAACTAGACTGACAGGATAATGAGTATGGTTCTATCAGATACAGCTTCCCATCTATCGGCTGATACTAGGGTTTCATGTGGCATTGTGCCAGTTATAACAATCTTTTTTTTCCTGCTTTCACTTTTTTCCTAGGCTTTGGACTAAGACCCATGTGAGGTCAGATCTCTGTTTATTACATCATCAGGACAGTATTTTGAAAGTGTCTGTTTATTTCTCATTGGGGCATTCAATTTCTTTCTCACCACTTCTTACCTGAAAGTACTTTAGAGTCATCACACTGTGGTGCTAATACAGCATCTGAAATATCTACCATAACATATTTCAGAAATTACATTCCGGGGCAGAGCCTAGATGGCCAACTGAGAGCAGTGAATTTTGAGAGCTCCGTAAATTAGTATAATGTTGTTGTTGTTGTCCTTCGGCTTTTCCCGGTTAGGGGTTGCCACAGTGGAACTCCGGTCCGCTAATGATTGGCATTAGATTTTCATGAATGCCGAGGTGCCAGCTCGATGCTCAACCTTCAACGAAGGCACGCCCATTTATGCATGTCTTTCGAATGCCCACCCAACCGCGGGGAGGACATACAGACTCCACACAGAAGGCCCTCCCTGCACTCCAACCGAGAATCGAACGGGAGAACCTCTTGCTGTGAGGCAGCAATGCTACCGCTGCACCTAGTATAATAATATAGGAAAATTTTATTATTTTCAAGTTTAAAACATCAGAAATCTATAGATAAACTACTAAACTCCACAAATATCAATTTTGGCGGAGATATACAAAAATTTTCCTGTCAGGTAACGTGGAGATATATTGAGTCACTGAATATGAACAACTCAAGGAATTCTCATCCAGATGCTGCTTTGAAAAAATAACTGCAGTTGATGACATCTACCTTACAGGAACTATCTTTGAAGATGGATGGCTTTAAAAATGACTCAGAAAACCTCAAATTAAAGTCTCAAAAACAGACAGATACCTTTAAGGAACTATTACAGCAACACCATACAAAAATAACAAATATAGAGACTTCTCTAAATGACATTGAAGGGAGACTCAAAGAGGAAGAATTCCAAAAAGAATTTCTGCTTAAAAAGAATACATGACTGCTTAACAAAATAGATGACATAGAAAACAGGGAAAGGAGAAACAACATAAAGATCTTTGGTCTGCTTGAAAACACTGAAAGAGAAGACATTATTTCATTCTTAACAACCTGGATTCCTGAATTTTTAGACTTGAAAGTGGGACTTTCATTTGGAATTGAAAAGGTGCATAGAGCACAGAGGAAATCTGCTTCTAACTCAACAAATACTCCACCTAGATCTATAATTATAACATTTCTTTCATTTCTGGACAAGGAACTAATATTAAAATCTGCTTGGAGAAAATCACCCTTAAAATACAATCAAAGCTTGATGAGGTTTGATGATGATTAATCTTCCAGAATACTAAAACAAAGGAAAAAAGTCTGGCCAATAATAAAACTGTTGAAACAAAACAACATTAAAGCACAGCTGGCCTTTCCTGCCAAGATAAAAATACTTTTTGCCAATGAGATGACTGAGAACCTTTAATGACTTAGAAGAAGCTACTATATTCATCAAAAACAACATAGTGTCTATCCCAGAAGAAGATAGAATGGGTGGCCCCTACTCTTAAAAGAATAAAAGAAACAAATCCCTGGAGTGATGCTAGAAAGAAGAAACAAAAAACGGATTCCAAGATAGCTTTCCCCAAAAAATAACTCTTACAACTACACCTCTCAAAGTATCAACTGATATGGTACATCACTTGTCATCTGTTTTCTTTTTAAAAAAGGAGGGTTTCTTAAAAAACTGAGAAACAGTAATGATTTATTCAGAATGTTCAAAGAGTCTAGTAATTCTTCACAAAGGTAGATCAAGATGGGTTACTATTTACATTATATATAAGCCAAACAAAGCAACATATAATACAAACACAGAAGTTTCTATTCTCCTACTTGAACTCAATGAATACTTATCTTGTTCATTTTTCATTGATTTTACTCATAATAATTTAAGTAATTAATTCAAAAAGGTACCATTCATCAGAGTTCAGACTCAAATATAACAAAAGTAACATCATATATAATAGCAGTAACAGTAGAGTGTTTTTAAAAAAATGCTGTCATGGAGACTAATGTCTTCTTCAGTTAAAGTATGATTTAGAAATGCCATGTATATCCTGGTTAAATAATAGTAACAAGCCTTTAGTACAAATGTCATCATTATTCTGTCTAAATATAGTTAATATCAATTATGGCAGGTATCACAGCTACGAGTGCTGTTTGATCAATCCTGATATGGTGTGCGTGGATGCAGGTGTGTCTGGCTGCTAGCACTAATGTCATTATTACTCTGTCTAAACATAGTTAATATCAATTATGGCAGGTATCATAGCTTCGAGTGCTGTTTGATCAATTCTGATATGGTGTGCGTGGATGCAGCAGTGTCTGGCAGCTAGTACAAATGTCATTATTATTCTGTCTAATCATAGTTAATATTAATTATGGCAGGTATCATGGCTTCGAGTGCTGTTTGATTAAGCCTGACATGCTGTGTGTAGATGCAGCTGTGTCTGGAAGCTGTTGTATGTTGCCGTTTTCATCTCTGGGAAGTTGTGTGTTGCAGCTTGTGATTGAGGTTTACTGATGCTTGTGTATTAGGAAGAGACATTTTGGTGTTTTAGCCTGGATCCAAGGGAAGGGGGTGGATAAAACTGTGATTTGGGATATTTTGGCAGAGAATAGTTTGTTTATACATCTGCTGAGTGAGAGGTGGAAATGCTGGGAGAATGTGTTATCTCTTGTTGTGGTGGCTTGTTGGGAGTTTTTTTTTATGTTTGCTCTCCGTTCTTTTCCTGGCTGCTGCCTCACTGAAAGGGAGGGAATTTAGGCTTGAAGTTGCAGTGAAGTGAAGCTTTGCTTCAGGTGCATCGCGAGCCTCTGGTATGCAGTACACAGACACACTAATAGAAACAGACACTCCCAGGTTGCTACGGTAATGGAGACAGAGTGACGATAATGCTTAATGGCTCTGAGCAGCCTCTGAGATGATTCTCGGCAATGAAGTTTTTGGTTTAAAAAAAAAAAAAATATGTATATATATATATATATATATATATATATATATATATATATATATATAAAATTAATAAAAGGGCTGTTTTAAACCACAAGTACACATAGTGATGGTCTCCCAACACTTTGTTTAGCTCATTAAGTTGATTCTTGATAAAAAAAGAAATAATAAGCGCAATTTTATATTTAAAATGTATTTTGGTCCAAACACATTGAGGACTTACATAAGAGTGGAAGTCTGAGTTATTGTGAAAGACTAAGAACACTTGGTCTTGTGCAGTAACCTTTGCAGTGGTCTGGGAAGTGAGCTTGCTCGGACATGTTGGCCCTATGGGGATAGCTGATTCTATGGGTTGTTTTGGGTTGCTGGAAAGTGCTAGAGAGTCATCAGATTTCCTTCGTGGAAATATCTGTGAGAATGGAAGGTGTGTTGAGTGGATCATTAGCAGAGTGGCCACT
Source organism: Protopterus annectens (assembly GCF_019279795.1). Classification (NCBI taxonomy): domain Eukaryota; kingdom Metazoa; phylum Chordata; order Ceratodontiformes; family Protopteridae; genus Protopterus; species Protopterus annectens. The sequence continues at coordinate 739,988,422 of NC_056730.1, read as the reverse complement.
GCATGGAAAAGGCGGGTAAAATGGAACAGGACAAATATTGGTTTGGATATTTTAAGAACAGCCTGTAAACACACCACATGAACTAGTGAATGGTATTCTGGAAAATCTGGATGGGCATTGTTGCCCATGCTTGAAGTACTGATATGAGTGCATGTAAGGATGGAAATATACTTACAACAAATATGAAACTAGAAGGGTCTCATAATTTAAAGTCTATGGACTGTATAAACATGCTTGGAAGGAGCTAATCATAAGAATAAGCATTACAGCTTGTGGTCTCTCAAATAACTAAGCAACAGCCAAAATACAAACAAACAAAAAACAAAAACACACACAATCATTATGTAATGTATGACTTTAATAAATCTAGACATAAAATATATAACCGTCATAAAAGATGAAGCAGTCTGCTGAATTTAGATATTAAAGACAGGATTTAATAACATGGGCTTGTGTATAATAACAGTACTGTCATAACTTGTCATAAATGACATACACTACACTCAATATCAAGGGGAAGCATGATGATTTTCTTATATAAGTAAAAATGCATAATAAGTCATGTAATTCCTTTAACTTGAATTGTAGTTTTTGTAACCCATCTTGACCATATATAATACTTAACCGGTTACCAAGGTAACTAATGTTTTATACATGACATCAAAATGATAAAGTTGTTCAAGGGAAACAACAGAAGCCTGAACTGGGAATGTCACAGAATGTAGCAATTGCATTCTGAACAAATAGTATTAAATTGACAATATTCACTCAGTTTAACCTTTGCTGATTATACAAAATAGAATGTTGCCATTTAAATCTAAAAACTTTCAGTATATGCCATAAAATGGCAATTTATGAATATGGAAAGGGAACGTATAATCATTAATCACAATAAGTTAATTTGTTGTTTTTAACCTATAATTTCACTCATTTTATAATAAGAAATGAGAGATATGAAAATCTTTATGTGTAGGAAATGGGGGAAGAGGGATGCACTGATAATTAAAATGCACTAACTTTCATCAATGTTCACATAAAATAAACTTGATGCTTTAAGTAAGTTAGCAACAAACAAAGTGATTACTTAAATGCTGGCAAACAATGAAATATAACTTCTGATATATCCAGTAAAATACATTGTATTATAAACATTAGGTATAAATATTATTACCATCTATTTATATTAAGTAATACGTTTTGAAATACTTCATCAGTAAGGGAGAATATGTTAAATAACTGTGCACTATAATCTTTTACTGAGATTTTATATATGATACATCCTACTTTACTATGATTGAATTGCTTGTCATCTATCTTTCATGTAAATATTAATTTTTATACAATAAGTATATATTGTATTAGAATTCTGTCTAATCTGCAATAGTACTATATCTGTTCAAAATAATATAAATATTGTTTATTCCTGCTACAAATATTCTCCATATGATAATTCAATTTATGGAGCTCAGATGTTCTGGACTGTCAAGGTATGGGTGATAATCTGACTCTGGTTTATCCATCAGATTAGGAAGGATTTTCATTCCATGGCTAGTAAGGGTCTTTGTTTTGTTAACATTTATTAATTTAAATTTATTTCAAAAAAACATTTTTAGTATGCCTGACCAAAACATTAATTTATTGGTAAACAGTCAAAGTGTGAAACTGATAATTTCCTTTAAAGGCTCAAATATATACTTTACAGTTATCAGAGGAAAATGTTTAATAGTCACAATAAAGCAAAAAAAAATACATAGTCTAAATAACCTAAGATGGATTTAACTTTATTATCTTTAAATACCAATGACTTAAACAATCCTAGCAAGAGATCAAATCTACTGAAATATTTAAAACTGAACAAAGCACAAATTGTCTTCCTTCAAGAAACTCATTTCAAAACAAATGACAATTACAAATGGAATCTTAAGGAATCAATGATATTGGCGCAATCCACTTATAAGACACAGACAAAAGAGATAACAATTTTATGGAAAACAAATGTGATTAACCCAGAAATCATTTATAAGCATGAAGATAAAGAAGGCCTTATGGCATTAGTAATAGTTAAATATAATAACAGAATATGGACTCTAACCAATCTATACTGGTTCCCATGCATTGGAACAGGAACTGTTAAAAAACACTTGGATTTCATTTCCAATAATTATAAAGGCAACTTAATATCAGGAGGAGATTTTAACTGTATATTTGATATTTATGAAATTACAAATAAAAAACTGCTGTGTACATCTGCTGTATAAAAATCTTTAAACAAGTGGGTAGAATAATTTCATCTTGTAGATACTTTCATATCTAAAGAAGATAAATTTTTGTTGTTTCCCCATCAAGATCACAGATTTGGTACCCAAACTAGAATAGATAAAATATTTGCTGCCCATGACTTACACTCTAAAATCATTAATTTCTCAATCAATCCCTGTCCCTTTTCAGACCACAATTCATGGATATTAAAACTTCAAAATGGGTACAAACCATTAATCTTTAACTCCAGAATTCCAGCACATATAACTAAAATTAAAGAGTTCAAACCCTGGTTATTATCTGAATTATAGTTCTTCTTAGATATTAATTACTCCACAGACATAAATAAAATAATGACATGGGGCTCATTAAAAGCTTACATATATAGTAAATTCTAACTTGGTATAAAAAAAATCAGAGAATGGGATTCTGAATTATTAGATTTACAATCCAAACTTTTGTCAGTAAAAGCTGAAAAAAATCAAAATCATTTGGAGATGAAAAAGAAAGTAGAAGTATAAAACAATAAATACAACAAAATTCTAACACATAAAACTAGTTCAGCTTTAGAAAAACTAAAAATGAATACCTTGGCCACTTCTCCCAAATATCTACACAATTTATCCATAAGAATCAAAATACAGTCAAAAGCTAATAACATTAAAAGTATCTTCCATGAAATGAAAAGGAAAAATGTCTTGGATAGAGGTGACATTCTTGAAGCCTATAGAAATCACTATATGGAACATTTCCAAAAAGAAAATATACATACTGATCAATTAAATATAGATGAGAAATGTTCTAATATAAAACAAATAACAGAAAAATTAAAACTAGATCTGCAAGCACCCATATCCTACAAAGAAATTACAGATACAATAAAAGAGGGTAAAATAATAAAGTTCAAGGTATAGATGGCATAATTATGGAAATATATAAACTTTTTCCTTCAAAGATACTATCCCTCTTCCATAAAATTATATTAGAAAGTCAGTCACAATCTTTAACACCTCCCTCTTGGAGATATTCCTTAATCACACCAATCCTAAAGGAAAATAAATCCCCAAACCTCTGTACCTGATATAGACCTATATCATTATTAAATAACGACTATAAGATATTTATGACAACATTAACTAACAAAATAAAAATACCACTATCCAAAACAATAAATAATGATCAAATTGGATTTATATATCATAGATACACACATGACAATATTAAAAGGATAATTTCTCTTATAGATTATGTTAATAAAGAAAATAAAGAAACACTCATAAGTAGCTTAAATATAGAGAAAGCCTTTGATTCCCTAAATTGGGACTATTTATTCAAAATCCTAATGCTATTTGAATTTCCTGCATCCTTTGCACATCTCCTAAAGATTATATATACAAATAATTTAGCGTATGTCAAATTAGGTCCTTTTACCTCTGAATCTATACATATAACAAAAGACACTAAACAAGATTGTCCCATGTCACCAATTCTGTTTGCTCTGGATATTGAAATATTGGCAGATTCAATTCATAACAATATAAAAATCAAATGAAAAGACGTTTATGAACAATACAATTGTAAATTAATGCTATTTGCTGATGCTATATTAGTAACATTATCTAATACAAAAGAGACATTAGAAGAATTAGATATCTTAATTGACAAATTTCACATGACTTGAGGACTCCATTTCAATAAATCAAAATCAATTTTTTTATTTTTAAATAAAAAAAAGAACTGCAGACTAAGGGGGATCACATCATAGGGAAACAAGAATCTACCTTAAAATATCTAGGAATTGAGTTATGCAAGGATAAAATGAATTAGTCTCAAACAAATACAATATCATCAATACAATTAAAATCTCTGTGGAAAAATGGAACAAAATAATATTAACATTTGAAGATAGACTACAGTTAATAAAACTGGTTTTACTGCCCAAGATCCTATATATAGCCTTGGCAATACAACTGTTACCAGAAAGGAATATACTTAAAGAAATAAATCCATGCCTAATACAACTTTTATGGTTTCCCAAAAGAAACATAATAGCTTTAACACATCATATCAGGCCATGGAAACAGGGAGGATTAAACTTTCCTGATATAGAAACATATATAAAAGCATCAATATCTAAAACAATCTCAGATTGGATAAGTCCAAATTACTCTGTAAATTGGAAAGAATTACAAACTGTGATATCAACAAATGAATTTGATTTACAAAAAAAAAAAAATTCAAATAGATAAAAACGATTTGCCATGGCACATATTATGTATTAGTATGCAATATAACATAACTAAAACCACTAAAACATATGATTAATTATTACTGTGAAGGCTGCCAGCCTAGCCAGATATAATTTTATAGATCATTCTTTAATTTGTAAATATTAATGTAAGGCACAGGCTTGTTGTCTTAAATGGAAAAACTGCTGTTAGATGTGGAACTGCAAAAAATGTCACAACATCTCTCTCTACTGACCAAGTAACAGCATGTTGTGACCCTTTGATCTAAAGTCGGCTCCAGCCCATCTAGATGAAGACATTCTTTCTATTGTTTTAACCAAGAGTTAAATTACTAGATTTAAACATGCACATGTATTTTTATTGCTGTGCTTCTTGACCAGCTGCAAGAAAACACAAGGAGATGTTAAGAAAATAAATGCAGTTTCTGTTAGCCTGGGAACCCAGGGAAGTGTGAAGAATTATGTAATGTGTAGCCTGGGGACCCCAGGAAAGTGTCAAGAATGATGTAATGTGAATCAGAAGTGCAATTTCAATTTAAACAGAGAGAACCAGAGAGGATTAAGCATTTTTGTCTTGACCATCCAACTCATTAGCACTCTGTTTTCTTATATAAGTTTATCTTAGACTTGTGTTTTCTTTTAGAAATAGCTAGAAACTAGAAAGATTAGACTAAGTGTTTTTTTTCTGTGATGTCAGAACTGTACTACTGAATTATTTTAAGTATTTCTCTGTAATCTCTGAACTCTTGACTAGCACTGTGCAGTAAGAATTATTGTCTTGTGTTTTTATTATTTATTATTAAATATTTTAAAACCTTTCAACTGTGGCTGTTTTGTGTAGAGATAATTTAAGCTTTAGAGTACATTGCATAATTATAGTGATTACTGTACCAAGTCACTCTAATAAGCCTTGACTGTTTAGCTATACCACCAATTGGATAATAATATTGCACAGTAATAATTGGACACCCTTTTAAGGGCCTTTGAGTAGCTGATAAATATTAGCTGGGTGGTGGCAGGTGGTACTACCGTATGGTCTGGGTAATAGGGGCACATCTGGAGAACCTGTGCCAGCCTTTCCCAGGAGTGTCTGTGTGGTTGTATAAACTCTTATCTCAAAGTGTGTGTATGTTAGCTATGTGTGCAGGGACACAAAGCACTGGTTGGACAGAGAGGGTGTTGGAGATTTTAGCTTGCCCAGCTGGCTGAGATCTGGACCCTATAGCTGTGCCAGTGGGGAGTCTTATTGGGGACTTAGAAAAAAAACAAAGCAGAGACAGTGGGAAAGCAGTAAACCCAGTATAAATCCTGGGAATTTTGCAAAACTTTGCCTTGGTTCAAGTGTTTCCTTTGGTGCTTGAGGGACTTACATGGATACCTTGGATGTAATTGATTCTCCTGAGGTCTATGGAGAATCCCCTCCTTTTAGACCTATTATTTCTTCTTCAGTTTGAAAAACAGAGTCTGTTCACATGCATTTAAATTAAATGTTAAAGAAAATAGTATAAAATATGAAGTCATATCTTCATGACAGCTAGAATTTTTTACATAATATGAAAGATATTCACTGGAGATACTTGGGAACAGGAGAGTTGAAACATTAAAAAATTACTTAAATAAAGAGACTACATACATTGACAGAACAAGTGTGAGATTTGACATTTTAGTGGAAATTGTTTTAAAGAATAATTTATTTTATTTTGGAAGTAAGTTAATTTCTCAATTAAAGGGAGTAGCTATGAATACCAATATGACGTCCTACTATGCAGTCTTAACAATGGCTCAATGGGAGGTAGAAAATGTTTACAATAGCCATTATCATAACATATTAGTTCATAGGGTCATAGGTAGGTACTAGGCTATTGGCTCAAGGGCCTATGTAAGCCTAGCCAACAAGGTTCCCTGGCTTACGCCACCCAAGAAAGTTATTTACCTGTGCCACTGTCGAGCAGAGACACAGAAGTGATCCCCGGGGTGTATTTCCTATTTCCCATCCACTCATCAAGAATTTTCTTGAAGAGTGCTAAAGAAGAACTTTGCTTGACATAGATGGGTACCCTGCTCCAGATTATTGGAAGTCTCTGGGACAGGAATCTATCCCTCCAGCATGTTGTGTTTATTGTGGTGACAAGGTTTAAGTCTTTAGAGCGTGTAGCTCGGAGGGATTGGGATTTATTTAGATGTAGCATGTCCAACAGCTCTTGGTTTGACATAGCTTTATATGTTAGGCAGAGATCACCTCGGAGTAGGTGATATGCTACGGAGTAAAGCTGGAGTTTTTTGAGACGGTCAGTGTAGGGCATCTGTTTGAGGCCAGTAATTCTCTTTGTGAGGTACTTCTGTGGCCTTTCCAGCTGCTGCAGATGTCTTGTGAGGTACATTCCAAAAGGGACATTGTCCATAATGGGTCTAATGAGTATCGAGTAGAGGGGAACAATGACCTATTTTATCCTGGATGAAAACCCTTTTATGATGAGGTGTGTCACGTAGAAGGACTTCCTGACTACTGTGGCGATGTGACTATCAAAGGACAGACTACTGCCCACCTGGGTCCCAAGGTCTCCTATCACACATTCGGTGTTAAGTAGACTGCTGTCTATGTAGTAGTTCATGGGTACAGAGTTTTTACCAAATTGGATGACAATGCAATTTTTGGCACTGATCTTGAGGCCATGGCTCTGACACCAGGCATCTGTCTCATCGAGGCCCTTCTGTAGGATTTCCACATCATTTGGGGACTTGATTATGGCTCCTAGTTTGCAGTCATCTGCAAACTTCATTAGCCAGAGGCCTTCTTTGTTAGCCTGTACTTATAAATGCTTTATTTATAATATTTTGCAATACAGAATGGCACTAAAGATGAATGAAGTGAAATTGTTGAATACTGGCATGGTACAATGGACTTTTTAATGTTTATGGGTATATGCTAGGCTAACAGCCACAGGGGCTTTACAAGCCTGGCTGTGCAGTCCAACACAATTGTGTCCCTATGTATCACTGGTGTTTATTAAGAGGTGGTATGTTAGTTAGGAAGTTTGTAGAGGTTATGTTTGGGGGTTATTGCCAAGCTGGGCAAAAATTAGGTTCATGTTTTAGATGTTTAGTTTTTATATGTAATAGTACAGTTAAAATTAGGTCTAAAATTTGTAGAAAGCCTGAGTTTGCTAACGTACCTGAATGTGAGTATTGGACATCCTGCATGTGGCAAACAAATTACCGTTAAAGGGCAGGTTATCTGAGTTTCCAGACAGCCTAGTGCTGATTCTGATTTAAAAAAAGAATTAAGTCAGTTGGAAATTATGTCTTTAAGTATGGACTATATGACTTCCTCTGTTCACAGTGTAATCGGTGAAGTAAAGTCCAGAACAGATAGACATTGATAGATAGATCTCTATTAGGAATGGGTTAAAGCTTAATAACACTGGATTTGGGAGGTGGCCTAATGATTAAGGTGTTTGCCTTACAAACACAAGGTACAGGGTTTGAATCTCACAGGGTATAATTGGCTAGGCTTAAAATGGCTCGCAAGGGCAGTTAGCCTAGTATTAACCTATGAGCACCACAGGAGGGCTAGGATATAAGTTAGCTTGCCTTATATTTTATAGTGTAGATACAAAACCCATTCACAAGGTTATTTTGACAAACTGGAAAATTATGCAAGGTAATCCTAAATTAAGGAAGATTCTGGCTGATGGTTCCATATTTATTGATAACAGAAACAGAAACCTAAAGGATCAGCTAGAAAACAAAGAAAATTTAGTGCAGACACCCACAGGAAAGGAATATGGGACATTTGTCTGTGTGTTTTGTAAGGCATGTAGATTCATTCATTGTAACAGAATGGCATATATGCAGGGATATGACCAAAGTGTTGAATCCAATGGATGGTATGATGGTAACTCAGAAAAAGTAATTTAATTAGCAATTTACATGACATATGGGTATTTCTATATAGGAACTAGAACATTAGAGCATGTATATATCATTAGATTAGATTATTTGCTAATACATTGCTTAAACATTTTGCAGACTGATTACATTTTAAGATGTTTACTTTTCTTGCCATAGATTTGGTAGAAATAATGATAGCTGGGGGGGGGGGGGCTTTTAATACTTTGCTAGAAAAAAAAAAACAATTGAGTTTTTACAGTGCTTTTAATTCCTTAGCTAGACATTTCTTTGTGAGAGGTTTGATAAACCTGGTGACTTTGGAGATTTATTTGACTTGAAGTGATAGCAGGAGGCTGGAGAAGGCAGTTTCCACTTCAGAGGAGTTGTCATTCTGAAGTAAATTGTCCCAGCGTATGAATGAAGAGTACTGACTAAGGCTTTGCATCTGTTGGCTTTTAGGGAATGGCATCGTGAGTTGAGAAGGCAGAGTCCTTTGTTGGAGGCATCGTGATGTAGAATATAATAGGTCTGTGATCACTGATTGAGGTGGAAAGGATTGTGATGTTTTCTATAATGTGGAGTTCACCGATAAGGAATGATTTCCCATTGTAAAGTTTGGTCTTGTGATATCTTTAATTAGTTGGGTGAGACTGAGGTTGGTAAGGAAGCCAGGATTTTTGAAACAGAGAAGATTATGATCAAGTCTGCTAATGTAATAACATTTTTACATGGTCTGATTTCTTCAATATGCAAAGGATTAGAAATTTAAATACCGGTGGACTGGATGAGGATGGTATGAATGCTACTAGCAGGGATAGAGGGTTATGGTTGGTGAGTTATATTGTTATGGGCAGTCCAGTTTGGGTCATGACCATTGGTTGTTTTCCTCCCTGGCTGGCTTTGTAACTGTATGTTATCTTTGATGTCAACAGCTTTGTTACCTGGTTTGGCATTAAGTACAGAAGTGTAACTAGGAAAGTGGAATTTACGTTGGGGGAGGTTTCTTTTACACAGGATTCTATGGTTCCTACGATGTCTAATTTGTTAGTGGAAATTAGTGAGCATATTTGTTTCTTATGTTCAGCAGAGATAAATTCAGTTAGCAGATGTGAAGGATTGTGATTCTGGGTTTAATTCTTTATAACACTGAAGAAGGAGGATTTCAGTCAGGGAGACTAAGTAATGGAAAATCTGTTGAGTGTTTTAATTGTATGTGTTAAAATGTCATTTGTTACTTTTTAAGAATGATTAGTTGTGATAGTATTGGATTTGCAGATTGGGTGATATGGGGAACGTAGTACTGAGTTTTCCTGGAAGTTGGATAGGTTTATTTTTGAGGCAGTCTTAGCTCATATGTGGAGCTTATATGTGTGCTATAAAAGAAAGACATTTGGAAAACCTGCTGCCAGAACCTACTTTTATAATAGGATGCCAATGAAAAATAATAAACAATTCCAAAGCTTATAGGAAATCAAGTCCTGCAGGCAGATTGTATTGGTGTGTGAGCAGCCTTCACATCTCAAAGGGACCTTTTTGTACCGACTAAATGAATAAAATTCTGCAGTTTCCCCATTCAGGTGATTAGGAAGCAGCTGTAAAGGCTATATTCCTGTGCATCAGGATAAAAATAGGTTATTGTGTCTGGAAGTGAGTGCTTGAGCCACGTGGATTAAAATACAAATAAATGACAACAGTTACAGAGTGAATAAAGGAAAGCCTGAGCAATCAGATCAATAAGTGAACCAGCATGAGCAGGCAAAGTATTTTCACAGTGTAACATAACCCAGGCCCCTTGCGAAATACCCGAAGGTCTTTAAACAATTCACTAGTAGGCCTGGCTTCTAATTTCACAGTAGAACATAACTAATGGTACTTGCAAAATACCACAATTAGATAAATAAGTGCATATAATAATAATACTAATTTAGATAAACACGTTCATCTCATATAGGTGGAACCAGAATGTGTTATGTGTTATAAGAGATATGCCATCTTTAAACATGTGGCAGTTTGCTACACTGCATCACAGAATTAAGCTCTAACAGGCTGGCTAAGGTTGAGGCATAGTGGGATTCCATAGTGACAACTAATGTTTTTTTCCAAGTCAATTAATAACACAGATAATTAATAGAATGTATACTCTTTATAGATCTGAAATCAGTGCAAAACAATGCTGTTTGAGGGCACACAACAAGCCTCCCCCTACTGGACTTGGACTTACTCATTCCCTGAGGTTGATGAAACTTCCGTCAGCTCCTATAGGATGAGAACCACTGGGATGACCTGTCACAGAGGTAGACAGTAGAGTTTTTGATGATCTTCCTGGCAGGACCTCTGTCACCAGAGTGATTGTCTGTCCTGTCCTAATAAATCATGTCATGCACTGCATGAAGCCATCAAGGCTACTGTCACTGGGTTGGGTGTCCATGTCCACATCAGTCTCTCTCTGAGTCCTGCCTGTCATCTCCATCCTTGTACTCCAGCAGAAATCATGTTAGTGGGTCGTTGCAAGACCATATGGGACCTACCAGCCCATGCTGTCAAGAACCCGATCTGCTAATCAAATCTGTGTCACCTGGGTTGTAGTTAGGGAGTTATCCTAGTAAGACTCAACTTTGAGTGAGGTGTGGTCTAAGAATAATTGTTTACACACAGAATTATCTTGTGGGTCTTCAACATTCTAGGTCTGTGGAAGTCAGTGGGAGGGAAAATTAATTAAATTAGTTTAAAAGGCATACTTCTGTGTTTATTAACAAGATCCAGTGAAGAGAATTAGCATAGTCAACAGCCAACTACAGAGCAACTGTGTTTAAGATCAGAATATTTATTTAATTGTACTCCTAAGCAGAACTCTTAATATGCTGTCTAACAGGTGGTGCAGAGGGTTAAGCTGTGAGCTGTAGCATCTCTGATACAGGGTTTGATTCTCTCAGCTGACAGGTGGTGCAGTGGGTTAAGGCTGTGAGCTGTAGCATCTCTGATACAGGGTTTGATTCTCTCAGCTGACAGGTGGTGCAGAGGGTTAAGGCTGTGAGCTGTAGCATCTCTGATACAGGGTTTGATTCTCTCAGCTGACAGGTGGTGCAGAGGGTTAAGCTGTGAGCTGTAGCATCTCTGATACAGGGTTTGATTCTCTGAGCTGACAGGTGGTGCAGAGGGTTAAGCTGTGAGCTGTAGCATCTCTGATACAGGGTTTGATTCTCTCAGCTGACAGGTGGTGCAGAGGGTTAAGGCTGTGAGCTGTAGCATCTCTGATACAGGGTTTGATTCTCTCAGCTCTCATTTGCCTATTGTGTGAATTTGGGCAAGTCACTTAACCAGACATTGCTCCCAGGTTACCTCTCAAAAGGGATTGTGTTCCCAGTGGGCCTACCTGGTGAACAAATGGGTATTACTAATATGGAAGGGAATACACTTGGCAAAGACACATAATTAATACAAGCCTGGATGACTAGCAATCAGCTGAAGCTTAACTAGGTCCAAGACAGTAGACATTACTAGTCACACCATTTTAACACCTAGCTGCCCATCTTCAAAATTAACTTTTGGTTATGTAGGCAACAAGCAACAACATAGTACTGGACAAAGCCGCTCAAACTTTTTATCTAACCTGTAAAGCAGCATATATTTTTATATTTAAAACCTGAAAAGGAACTGGGAAGGACAACAATGGATAACAAAGAAATGTCAGCAGATAATATTTGTTTTTTCTCTTTTTATGCTACTGGTTACTCTTTATGAAAGTGGCAGTCTTTGCATATGGTATTTCACTTGTTTAACGGAATGACTATTTGAGCCACATCCCAGCTACCTTTTGGTGGTCATCTTTTCTTCCAGACTAAATAATGAGGTTCCAGTGATGACCTTTACCTTTCCTAGCTAGTGAGCACCAACCACTGAAATGCTTTGGTAGCTGGGCCTGGGGAACAGCTATACCTCCCATAAAAGCCATCACACGTCACTTATGTGGGACCAAGTCTTGTTACACAATCTATAGCCAAAGAACATTCTAGCATTTATTATGCTAAATACTGAAATGATACATGAATCAACTTTCTTTTTACTCACTGGCTGGCCCCCAAAACAGTCAATATTCTGACTCAGAAGTAACAAACCTATAATTAGAAGACAGCAGCTGGACAATCCTGACAAGCTTACTGTCTTACATGGAGGACCAGCAACCCTCCTTCTATTCTATCTTGTAGGGTGGAGCTGCATTCCCCATTCCCCCTGCAAAAATTGTGCTCAAAATTACTTTGGAGAAGGGCAAGTACTTCTTTTTTGCACAAAAACAGTCAAGACATTCCTTTTTCTGCTTTCTTCTGAGAATTCAGAGACAACTACACTAGCAGATTTTGTTTTACGTTATCTGATAGTTAACATCTGACACCACATGCCTTCACTATTAAGATTTACTATTAGAATGTTAAACAAACCTCAAAGCTTGTACAGCTGCATCAGAATCTTTAAATACATTAAGCAGCTTGGGTCTGACATAATTTGCTTACATGAAACTCATCCGGGTATGAATGAACACAATGCATTACAAAAAAGTGGACGGCTGCAAAGTGTCACCATTACATCAATCAGAAGATGAAATGCATGCCAGTTCTACAACACAAATGATAGTAGAATATACTGCCACAGATCCCCCAGGCACATTATCAGCAATAAAATGCACTTACTCAGGTGTTAAATGTACCATTACCTTAGTTTATTTATCTCACATTATTAACCACACCACAAGTCAGACAACTCTTTAAGACTTAAATAATTTCACAGATGGCATATTAATGCTGGCTAGGGATTAGAACATGATTTCTTTTCTTCCTTAGAAATTGCAAGTAGGGAAACTTCTAGAAAACTTAAAAGTCTGCAAAATGATTTTGTAGACTGATGGTTTCAGGACATATAAAACAAATACGACCTGAGAGAATCTCAACATTAAACCACTGCTTTGATCCCCCTTACACAGAACAAGATATAAATATATACCTCCTTATTATATGTTCAGTTAGATTATCTCAATTTCACATTTTATATTTGACCACTTTCAGTTTCAGTGTTTCTAGAATGAGCCCTGCAAAAATTCTCCAAACCATGAGTATTCATTTTTGTTGCAGAAAAATCTCACAGACTTGATGGGATTATGCCAAGGATAAATTAAATTCTCCAAGGCAGCAAACACTACAGTTTCAGACAGTATGTTTACAAGGTTTAAGTATCTACAATAAATTGCAATATAATGCATCCCTGAAACATCTGAACTAAATATAGAGATTTAGTAACATTATTTCAGCACATGAAATCTATTCAAAATCATTAACACTAAGCAGTATGAACTATAAAAAAAATTGAGGTTCATTGTAATAAATTAACACATTGGGAAATCTTTATTTTGATTCAGCTAGACTTAGGCAAAAGTACATTCTCATTTTCCACGGCAAATCCTAACCTTATTAAGCCAAATGTTGAATGAAGTATTGCCAGAAAAGCTTTGACTTTATCAAAGTGAAAATTCAGACATTGCTTATTTAAATACCAGGAAAGGATTCCATTCTTAACAGCATCTTACAGGCCAAATATGTGTGAATCTCTGATTACTGTGGTTATAAGATCCTTTTCTCCATTTTAGTAAAACCTTTCATAGAGTAGGCAGAATAAAAGTAATATTACACACACACACATACACACACACACACACACACACACACACACACACACACACACACACACACACACACACACACACACACACACACACACACACACACACACGAGTACAGTGGCTGATATAATTCACATTTGGTTGAACCAAAAGCTAAGACCAAAACACAGGAGAAGAGTGAATCTCAAAAACCACTCTGCTCCTTAAAACTTATTTTAGCAGTTGACTCAAAGTTCGCCAAACCTCGGACAAAAGGGAATATTCTGAGAAATGGCAACTCAAACTTAATATATGTTCATAGGTGTGTACTAGGCTAATGGCTCTGGGGCCTTTACAAGCCTAGCCCATAGAATTACCCTGGCATCATGCCACCTGAGCTTAGTTCCCAGTACCTCTGTCGAGTAAAGCCACTGGAGTGATCCCTGGGGTGAATTTTCTATTTCCCATCCACTCATCAATATTTCTCTTGAAGAGGGCCAGTGAGATGCTCTGCTTGACCTGTATGGGAAGTCTATTCCATAGCATGGTCAGTCTCTGGGTTATGAACCTGTCCCTCCAGCATGTTCTGTTGATTGTGTTAATGAGATTGAGGTCTCTGCAGCGTGTGGTGTGGAGCGATTGGGATTTCTTTAGATGTAGCATTTCTAACAGAGCTGGGTCAGACATGGCTTTGTAAGTCAAGCAGAGATTGCATCTAAGTAGGCGATATGAGATAGAGAATAGTTGGGATTTTTTTAGTCTGTCCATATAGGACAAATGTTTATGGCCTAGGATCCTCTTTGTGAGGTACTTTTGTGGCCTCTCCAGTTGTTGCAGGTGTTTATTGAGGCACATGCCAAATGGGGTATTGTACTCAGTGATTGGCCTAATGAGGGAAGAGTACAGGGAGACAATGACCTCTTTCTTCCTGGATGCAAAACCCTTAGTAATGAGATGTGCCACATAGAAGGACTTTCTGACCACAGTGGCAATGTGGTGGTCAAAAGAGAGGTTGCTGTCAACCTGTGTTCTCAGATCTCTTATAATGCCTTCTGTGTTCAGTGGACCACCATTGCTGTGGTAATTCATGGGAGCCAGGTTTTTCCCCAAAGGGGATGATGACATATTTTTTGGCATTGAGCTTAAGGCCATGGTTCTGACACCAGCTGTTGGTCTCAGTGAGGCCTTTCTGTAGGATGCCAACATCACTTGGGGAGTTAATAATAGCTCCCAACTTGCAATCGTCTGTGAACCTTGTCAGCCAGAGTCCCTTCGTGTTGGTCTAGACATCAGAGAAGTAGATACCAAACAGGAGGGCACCCAGGACCAAACCCTGTGGGACTCCATTCGTGACAGTCGGCAGTCTGACTTGGAGTCAGCTACTTTCACACTGTGGGTTCTATCTATGAGCCAGTTTGCAACCCACCTAGTGATGTGGGAGTTGATGCCTAGCTTAGTTAGTTTTTCTATGATTCCTGAGTGGGGAATGGTATCAAAGCCCATGGCCAGATCAAGGTAGGCTGTATGAACCACCTTGCCTTCATCCACAGCTCTGGTGACTGACTGAAAGAAGTTGACCAAGTTGAGCAGGCATGAGCTACCCTTCACAAAACAAAACTGTGTGGGATCCAGAGTTTGGAGATTCCATATATTCTTGTTTATTAGGTCCGTGATGATGCGTTCCATAGCTTTGCATATAGACTCATCAAGCTAATGGGGTGATAGTTCCCAGGGTCTGTAGTCACTGCTCCTTTGTGGAGAGGGATGACTGTAGCAGTGCGCCATTCAGTAGGGGCAAAGCCTGAAGTGAGGCTGTCATTGAACAGGGCACACAGGTGAGGTGCCAGTTCACTCTGTAATTCATGTAGAACACAGCGAGGGATATTGTCAGGTCCTGTATTCTTGGCCTTGGACAGTGCTGTTTTAACCTGTGCAGCAGTAATACTGGGTGCCTGGCAATCTACTGGTATTGTGACTGGTCCTTGGGGGGGGATACAGGGGTAAAGTTGACACTGAATCTGTCAGCCAGTATACTGGCAATATCTGTTGGCTCAGTATAGGAGGGACCATTGTGCAGTAGCTCGCAGAAAATCTGGGTATTGCTGTGGAGATTCTTTACATAACTATAGAAGGCTTTCTGGTTGTCTTTACTATCTGCTGCAATTCTGTTTTCATAGCTAGCTTTAGAGGATTTGATGAGGGATCTCACCTTTTTGTTGAGTGTGATAAGGGAGTTTTTCCAGTCTTGGGATTTCACCTTATTCCGTGTCAATTTCCTCCTCCTGTTGTAGAGTTTGTTTATGGCAGGGTGCCACCAGATTGGCTTCCTTTTTTGGAGGAGATCGTCTTGGTTCTATTGGGTATGGCGAGATCCATGCATTTGTGTACGTGTTCATACAGTGCATTGGTGTATGATTCAGTGGTCATGCAACTAATCTCCATTTGCATGGGTGCCATGAAGTTAGCCACCTCTGTTTTTAGGAGCCCAAAGTTAGCTTTGAAGAAGTTTTTTATGGTGGTTACCTTTGCGTGGGGTGGGGTGGGTGGGAGGGATGTGGATTTCCAAGGTGATTATTTTGTGGTTGGATCTAACCAGGGAGGAGTTGACTATTGGTGTAGAGTAACAGTCGCCCATGTTAGTAATGACCAGGTCAAGAATGTTGCTACCTCTAGTGGGGGTAAGAATGAGCTGGTCCAGGGCATTGGAATTAATGAATTCCAGGAAACATTGAGCAAGTGTATTGGTACATGAGTAGTTTTCCCAGTGAATGGAGGGGTAGTTAAAGTCACCCAGTGAGAGTGTTAGGTTGGACCCTAATATTCTCTAGGGTGCTTAGGAACATGGAGTGTGAGTCTTGGAACATGGTTGGGGACTTATAGCAGGCTATGACCTGAATCGCTGTCTTACCCAGTGTTAGCTGTACTTGACGTATCTCAGATGCATTATGTTGGGCTACTAGTCTGGAGGTGTGCACATCCTTTATGAATATGGAAACACCACCACCTTTGGAGCTTTGGTCCAAGTTCTGGGGCCAAAAGGTGTGGAATGAGTTATAGCCTGGTAGTGCAGGGGTGCTTTTTGCTGCCTTGAACCAAGTCTCTGTTATGGCACAAATGTCAATGTTTTCCATTTTAAGGAGTGCTTCAAGTGAGTGCATTTTGAGATTTAGACTTCTAGTGTTGAGCAGCATGACCCTCAGATTACATCTGTTTGTAGCTGTTACGGTGGTAATTTGGTCTTTGGAACATTGCCTAAAAAAGGCACTATAGGGGTAGCAAGAGTCTTGGCCAGTATCTGGAAGCCCAGGGGTGACAGATACATGCCATCTCTGGCAAAGCATCGAGGTCTGTCAATCATGTCATCCCAGGCAGACCTATACTGGATCCCCTTAGAATGACACCAGAAACTTAGTCAATTGTTGAAATCAATAGTTTTCTGCTTGTACTGTGGTATAATTCTGGGTGATAGCAGAATGCTGCTCAGGGCTAGGGTCATAACTGCCTGGGCTACATAATCCGAGAGCTCCTTCATGTCTCCTCTCGTGTAGCCCAGGGAGGTACGTCTCATGTCATTCACACCAACATGTACAATGACAGAGTCATATTTGTACCTGCTGTTGAGGGACCCGAGTGCATGTGTTATGTGGTGGATCCTGGCACCTGACAGGCAGCTGACTGTTACTTTCTCCTTATTCAACCTAGTGAGTGGGATATCATTGTGCCTACTATCGAGTCACCTATGACTAGTGTACTGGGCATGCTGTTTTACCTTAGGGGCTTTGGTTGAGTGTCACGCTGTTTAGGAGAGTTATGTGTCTCACAATTGGTGTTGTGTTGTGGTGGTTGAGTGTGTTTCTGCCTTGGGAGGTCTCTGCTGTTTGTGTAGATTTTTATTTAGAGCCTCTGCGAAGGTGGGTGTGCAGTTTGTGTTTTTATGTGGAGATGTGCTGGTGTGTGCTCCAGAGGGCTATGTGTTCCATGTGGTGTGGTGCAAGTGTTGACCTTCTCCTCATGTAAGTCCTTTCTTTCAGCCATTCAGTCTCTGCATTTTGGGACTCACTCTAGCAGTTTCTGATATTTCAAATGGCTACAGTTGAATCCACATGGTTGAAAATTCATATGATTAAAAATTTATTTCAAGTGTTTCACCTCCTTTACCCCCATTTTGTAGAAAATGTCAACATTCCCCTTTATTTGATTGTACTACAAGGATCAGACATACAGAGAAGAAACTACAACTACAGGGATTATTATATGTAATACTGACTACTACGTTGACATTTGCACAGATAAACACTATATTGCTATTTCTCTTTTACATCACTGTGTAAATAAACTGGATTCCATGAAATAATACTTCAGCAAATGAGCAGTCAAATAAATGTGCTTTCAACCAATTGAATTTTTCCCTCATGTAGAGGTTTGCAGTGAATGGGCACTTTTTCTTTTTCAGTATTAGCTATGCAAAGCCAATTCCGTGGTGGTGGAACGGTAGCGTTGTTGCCTCACAGCAAGAGGTTCTCCCATTCAATTCTCGGCAGGAGTGCAGGGAGTGCCTTCTGTGTGGAGTCTGCATGTCCTCCCCGCGGTTGGGTGGGCGTTCAAAAGACATGCGTAAATGGGCGTGCCTTCATTGAAGGTTGAACATCGAGCTGGCACCTTGGCGTTCGTGAAAATCTACTGCCAATCATTAGTGGACTGGAGTTCCGATGTGGCGACCCCTAACCGGGGAAAAGCCGAAAGACAGCAACAGCTATGCAAAGCCAACTTAGTGATGTTACTGTGCTCAGCTTTGCACATAACTTTCAGAACTGAATGGAATGGATGGATACAGAATATTCTTCATTCTGTGAAGGACTACAATACAACACATGACATTCAGAAGGGGAGAATGCAAAAAAAAAAAAAAAGGTGACTGGAAGATAAGATAAAAGTTGTGCAGAAAGTTTTCTCAAGGTTAAATCTGGGCTATGTATCAATGCTCTATCCAAGCAGTTCTACATAATTTCCAATATTAACCATGAGAATCTTGATATAAAGATCAGGTTGAAACACAGCCACCAAAGATGTAGGCTTTAAACGTAATGTTCTGTAGAAGAAAGACAGAGAGAAATCACTTTAAGGCTCTTCTTGTGCTAATGACCAGCTATACCTCGAATTTTATCCATCTTACTCGTCAAGGTTTTATCTATCTCACTTGTCAGAAAGAGGAGATCATGACCCAATAAATATGAATTTAACATAGCCATAACAAGAACTACCACAGGGTCTGAAAAGCAATCAGAACCTCCATCAAAAAGCTCCTCTACACTGTAGGCATGTGGAAACTCAGTTGGTGGCATCTGATCCCACCAGACAATATTTTTATCTTCTCCCCAAAATTCACAGAATGGTATAACCCATTTCTGGCTAGGCCTATATCATGACATGGTTCACTCACTAAACCATTATCTAAGTTTTTGGAAATAATTCTTAAACCTCCTCTTTCTTTGGTTGCTGTCAGAATTAAGGACGCTACGGCATTTCTATATCTTGTCAAAAATATAAAGCTAGAAACTAATGTTTACATGTGGTGTTTTGATGTTCACGTTCTTCTTGAACTCGTGTTAATAAATATTTTTTTTATTATAAAGGACACTGTTATCTACAATGGGGGTACAAGAATGAGTGCTACATTTGCCTCAACAGATGTCAATTTATATATGGAAGGTTTTGAGGAAGAGCTGATTTTTGGAATTGTACCTATACCACAGAAACACGTTACAACATTATGGAAACATTTCCTTAAAGATGTTTGGAACTGTGGGTTAGCCCATTGACTCTATAAGGAATTTATTGCATGGTTGAACTCTTAACACTTTTGGGATTAGGTTTTCTTATCGCTATGGCTTGTTTGTTAGTTATTTCCTCAATGTCACTGCAACAAAGCTGCTGAATGTTTTTGTCACTACCACTGAGTATAGAAAGCCTTTTTCACGGATATAGTAATTTACATGTCAGTAGTTGCCACCCCTCACCACACATAATAAATATCTTTTTTCCAAGTTCTAAAAATTAAAGAGAATTTTTAGTAACCCTAAAGTCCTGGAAAAGAAACTGATGAGTTAAAAAACAGAGTTTTGAATCAGGGTTACAATAATAAAAAGACAAATGTAGCTTTTAAAAAGCCTTCCTTATTAACAGGGATCATGCTTTAAGATATATGGCAGATGTAGGTGATCAAAGTGGTAGGTTTGATGGAATCTGCTTCTTTACTAATTTTGGTAATAATAGCTACAAAATAAAAAGGGTCTTACAAAGACATTGACATATATTATATCAGGATACTTTCTTTGGGAACATACTTACTAATGGGATTAAGTTTTCTTACAGAAAGGATAGAAATTTTGCAACATTTTTTGGAAGATACAAAGTGGGAGGGTTACTATGTTTAATAAACAAGGGCCTTTAATAAGGGAAGTTTTGGGCACTGAGTCCACTGTAGTCATATTTGTAAGACAACATTTTTTACTTTTGTAAATACAGCTACTATCTATGAAATCAGACATTTTATATATATGGGTAATTTATAGGGTAGTATGCAATTGTGGCTCCTTCTATGTAGGTCAGACATCACACCAGTGTAAACATTGGACTTTGCTTCATATGGGTGAGATTAATTGTAAAAGAGAACAAAGTGCAAGTTTTTGCCATTACACTAACACCGGACTGTGATATTTACATTTATTGGCATTGATATGGTGATGGTTGTTTTGAGAATCTCTTCACAGTGACATATTTTGCAAGCCAAAAAGAACAAGAGTGGATTATTAACTTAGGGACCATGTTACTACCTGGGGGTTAAATGGATGGGTGACCTACAGGTGGATGAAGACTGGATGCTAGAGCTTCAACTGCCCAAGATTCAACTTACCAATGACTGGAGTTCCTCCTTAGGAAATCACTGTCATTGAGTTGTGCCAGAAGTCATTCCCTATTTGGGGGAATTTTTCCCTTTTTTGAGTGGGTGCAACTGTGAAGTAAATATATATGAGCTTGGGGTGTGTGTGGGGTGCTTAAAAAGTGTTTTTTGGCAGATTGTTTTTTATGAATGCAGTTTGTATCCTGGGTGCATTTGCTTTTGTCTACTCATAGTGGGAACATAGATATATCTAAGCATTATATCATTCATTGTTTTATAATTTATTATTTTACATAAGCATCTTTTGTATTTTCTTGGTCAGATATCTATGCATGTGTTCCTGCTGCCTTTCTGTATTTAGCAAGGGCCCTAACATGGTGTTGCATTATTCTGTAGCACAAATATGTGCAGCATCACATAGGGCTGGTTCCACTGCCAAGGTGAATGCTTATGAGGCAATCCAAGGGACAGGCATATGCTCATTAGCCACGTGCTGTCTCCCCCAAAACTCTCTCTAGGAAGGCATCTACATGCTGACTAATTCAAGAACTTGCTTGGCCGTGTAGATCAGCTCATCCAGACCTACCATGTCGCAGTATGGAACATGGCCAAAAGCTTGTGTTCACCTACCTACCACTACTGTGGCATGGGGATCTGGGGATGTGAGAATCAATAGACAGCATGGATAAATCATTCATGAAGTGACTTTACAACACCAGAATCAGTATGTGGATTGGGGGGATGGACACTAGCCAGCAGAGATACATTTCACTTCAGTGCCTTAATGACACCAGTATTATTATAGAGATTAGGGGGTGGGGGGAGAATAATTAGACAATAGGTGCTGCTAAACAGTAAAGTGCCATAGTGGCACCAATGGGGAACCACAGGAGGACAGACAGTGCAGGAACAGGTGTGTGTGTGTGTGTGTGTGTGTGTGTGTGTGTGTGTGCACGTGTGATTTTGTGTTTTGTGTACTTGTGTGTGAGAGAGTGACAGGGAGTTGTTAGTTTGTACATAAGCAACAGTTTACTAATGCAACATGAAAATCAGCAATGAGGTTCAGAGGCATGCAAATTAGTTTGTGGCTAACCTGTCTCTGAATGGTAAAATATAACACTGTAGGAGCAGGGACTTTCTAGAGTGAGCTTCTTATGGTCACTATGCACCTATATTCAGTCGTTTGATTTCTGTATTTTTGTTGGAGTAGTTTTATGTTCACTCTTTATCTAGCAGATTCACATATGTATAATCAGCATGATTGTGAATCCTTTGTCACTGCACATATTGTAAAGAAAACGTTTGCATGTCTTAGTATTCTTCTGGTATTTCAGTTTTCATGAATTAAATAAATACACTTTCAGACCTAGATAAAAAACCTTTTGGTAATATGGATTAGAATGCCCATGATTGTAATGCCATTCATTATACCACAATCATATGATTACTCTTTGGTCTATTTCAGTGTTGTGCACACCAATTAATTACAAAGCTTTGATAAAGTCTTGTGTAAGCAAAAACACAAGTCTGCAGTGTAAAAACTCACCCATCAGCTTGAATTTTGGAGCTGGTATCATTTTTGAGAATGAGTACCATTCATTAGCCATGCGCCTTTCACCATCATGCAACCTTGTTTAGTTTTCTGGTTCATCATATATTGGTTGCTGAGGTTTTTGCATCCCATTAACTATGTAGATTATATTTTGGTGATGGAGTGAGAATTTTCAGCTCATTACTCCATGATAAGAATGATGCTACATAACTACTGAGATTGGGGACTTCTCTATTTACCTAGGTTAAAAGTCCATGTAGCAGTTATCTTTAATTTTGCTGAAAAAACTCTATCCCCCAAAATTAAAAGTCCATGTACTAACGTATCACTGTTATCTATTGTAATGTCCACATGCATTCACATTTCCCACTGCATATCAGTCAAAATAAACAAAAGAAATCAAACATGTTAACCTACCTTTCATAAACAACATTACTTTTACTACAAAAACTCCAAGAAAAACGACTAAGAAAAATCTGAGACTCCACAGCTACAGCAGAGATTTTATTCAAGAGCTAGTCTGTATGACAAACACAGTGCAAAATTCAATACCAAAGGTTAAGCGCTTTCAACCAATCACTGTCGGCCTTCTTCAGAACAATTAAAAGTGCATGAATAGTAGTTTAAATACAACCAGCAGCATGTATTCTACCAATGAAATGAACATCAATAAACTATTACCCCTCCCACTTTTAAAAACATATTTGCCTTAAATACAATCATTAAAACTTTCTCCAAATCATTAAACAAATTCTGTACTCTTATAAAACCGTAACAACATGTCATGATTCTTTTCACATACACAAAATAAAATACATGAAATATTAATATATGTTTTGTAATGTAAATGTAAATTAATAATTCTCTAACTTGGCCGACCTCAACCTGCGGATGCTGCTAGTGCTAATGTATACATATACATCTATACATTTCTTTTACTGCCGCACTACTTTCTTCCTCCTAATCCTTCAGTCAGTAAACATTGAAACAAACATGGTTCCATCAACTCCCTATACATACCTGCACAGACAGCTCAAAGCAGGTTATTGATCAAACCAAATCTGAACATACAGTCACAATTGGCAACAAGCTTCATCAGGTATACGCTCTGATTATACAAAATGACCTTCACCTAGCAACAGATTGCAAAGCCTTGAAAAATTCTGAAGTGACCTATCTTACAGAAGGCATTCTATTCATTGACATAACAAATCTGACAATCTGACAAATATGGATGGACTATTTCCTACAGTTTCTCGTGCCAGCCTGGCTGATATGGGCATCCTGAGACAGTGTAGCAGCTGCCTCATGTACACGGACAACCATCTGCTATTTCACCTAGGAACACAATTTGTGAGAGATGCAGTTACATTAAGAACCTAGAGTCTATGCTCCCTCCCTCACAAGCCAGTATACCTGACACTGAGAAGGTTATCAACACTATCACTACACCTCAAACACCACCCTCAACTACACAACACACACCCACATATGTGGAGGTTCTCAACAAAAACATACCCAAACAAAGCAGACCGCAGAGGCAAAAACACACACCAACTACACAACCCTCCACACCACATACCATGCACAGTCCACACACCTGTGTCTCGCAACTACAACGGCCTAACCATAAATCCAACATATTAGTCATAGGAGACACCATTGTGAGATACACAGATGTGCTTCTTACCAGGCTGGATAAGGAGAAAGTCACGGTTAGTTGTCTGTCAGGTGCCAGAATCCACCATATCACACACACACTCAAGTCTCTCAACAACAGGTACTGTTATGACTCTGTCATAGTCCATGTTGGGGTGAACGACTGGAGACATACCTCCCTGGACTATATGAAGAGAGACATGATTATGCTCAATGAATATGTGTCCTGGGCAGGTATGACCCTAGCCTTAAGCAGCATTCTACCGTCACCCAGAATTATGCCTCAATACAAACAGAAAATGATTGACTTTAACAATTGGTGTCATTCCAGGGGGATCCAGTACCGGACAGCTTGGGAAGATATGATCGACAGAGCATGATGCTTTGCTAGAGATGAACTGCATCTGTCTCACTTGGGCTTCAGGCTTCTGGCAAAGGCCCTTGCCTCCCCCATAGTGCCTTTTTTAGAAAAGTCCTGAGGTCGATAAAAGCAACATAATAATTTGAACAAACCGCAAATTAAAGGTCATGCTGCTAAACGCTAGAAGTCTAAACATGAAACTGCACTCATTGCAAGCATTCTTAATCCTGGAAGATGCTGACATTTGTGCAGTCACAGAAACTTGGTTCAAAGCTGCAGAGAGCACCCCAGCCTTACCTGATTACTCATCCTATCATAGATTCAGACCCCAAACTGTGGGCAGCAAAGCCAAAGGAGGTGAAGTTTCATTGTATATTAAAGACACACACACCTGCAGGCTGGTCAAACAGTATGACACACAGGAGACACTCCAGATGCAGTTAACCACTGACAAGATCCCTATTCAAATCATAGCTAGCTACAGGCCCCCAAATTTGACCCACGATGCCCTTTCCACCTATCTGGACCTCTCTGAATCAAGATTCAACCCTTTACCCTGATCCTGGGTGACTTTAACTACCCAACCACAGATTGAAAAAACTACTCATGCCAGAATGCAAATGCCCAGAGATTCCTTGATTTTATCAGTGCAAATGCCTTGGAGCAGCTAGTCGATATCCCCACAAGAGGTGATAATATCTTGGACTTAGTAGTAACCAACATGAGTAACCACTGCAGCACCCCTACGGTATCATCCTCCCTGGTAAGATCTGACCATAAAGTGGTCACTTTCGAAGTCAGCATCTCCCCTGCCCCCCGCCCCAGCTAGGGTCAAAGAAATAACTTCTCCAAAACTGATTACAACCTGTTGAGGGATGGTATAATCAGCTTCACAGCCCCCTCCCCCCTGTTGGAACTGGCAACAATGTCCAAATCTACACCAAAGTACTATATGAGCACTTATATAGATGCATGGAATCAGGAATACCTGACAGGACAAAATCATCCTCCGCAAGGAAGAATAAATCCGTCTGGTGGACATCTGCAAGGAAGCACCCAGATCTGTTCAGAACTGGTGGTCAAGGACACCACATACACAACTGCTGTAGATATAGCCAACCTACTGGATGACAGATTCAGTGAAAATGTCACCCCTCTCCTGCCCCCATCAGTAAATCAGGAAATCCCCAGTACTTGCCCCCCCCCTTATCTCTAGGAAACAGGTCATCACTGCCCTCTCAAAGGCAAAAATATAGCCTCCATGAGGCCCAATAACATCCCAGGCTGCATACTACATGAACTCAGGCATGAACTTGCAGCACCATTAGGCACCCTATTCAATCAAAGCCTGAGTACTGGCTTTGTCCCAGCCGAGTGGAGGACAGCCACTGTTATCCCTTTGCATAAAGGTGGAGCATCCACCGTTCCAGGAAATTATAGACCCATCAGCCTAACTAGCCTGATCTGCAAGCCATGAAATGAATTATCATGGACCTCATTAACAGGGATATTGGCAACGTTCAAACACTTGACCCCACACAGTTTGGCTTTGTCAAGGAAAGGTCATGTCTGTTAAATCTGGTTGACTTCTTTGAGACAGTCACCAAAGCCATGGACGAGGGAAGATGGTGCACACTGCTGCCTTGACCTGGCCAAGGCCTTCGACACTATTCCTCGCTTGGGCATAATAGGCACACTCTCTCAACGAGGTATCAATCTATATGTTATCAGATGGGTAGCAAACTGGCTCACTGATAGAACCAACCTAATCAAAATAGGGGAAGCCACCTCTACAGGAGACCTGTAATGAGTGGCATACCCCAGGGATCGGTATGTGGCCTCTGTTATTCAGGATATACTTCTCTGAGGTGCAGACCAAAACCAGTGGGCTGTGGCTGGCAAAGTTTGGAGATGACTGCAAGTTGGGCGTGGTCATCTATTTCCCAAGTGATTTGGATGTCCTCCAAGAGGGTCTCACCCAAACAAATGACTGGTGCCAGAAACATGGCCTCAAGCTGAATGTCAAAAAATGCATCAACACACCCTTTGGGGAAAGTGATGTCCCCACATATTATCACATTAATAACAATGTCCTAAGCACGCAATCAGTCATGAGGGATTTGGGCATCCAGGTTAATAGCAGCCTGACTTTTGACCACCTTGTTGCTTCCATTATACGGAAAGCTTTCCATGTGGTGCACCTCATAAGTAAGGGTATCTCATCCAGGGACAAGGAGGTCATAACATCCCTGTTTTCTTCCCTTATAAGGCCACTTATTGAGTACAATGCCCCCTTCAACATGTACCTTGCAAAACACATGCAGCAGTTGGAGAGACCACAGAGGTCCAAACCAGAAGAATCTAGGGCCTCAACCATCTACCCTGCACAGATAAGCTAAAAGCCCTGTCTCTCTACTCAGTTTCATACAGACTCATCAGAGGTGACCTCTGCCTGGCATACAAAGCAATCTCATACCCCTCCTTGATGGGACTGCTGCATATCTGCAAGTCAAGCTCCACTTGAGTAGCCCGTACACACAACCTCAACCTGGTCTGTGACATCAATAGGACTTATTGGTGAGACAGATTTGTGTCCCAGAGACTCCCCCTTCTGTGGAATAGACTCCCTCTCCATGTCAAGCAGAGTACCTCATTATCCCTTTTCAAGTGCAACCTGGACAACTGGATGGGAAGCAGAAAATACACCCCTGGGATTCCACCCATGTCCCTGCTGGACAGGGGCTTTGGGTGCTAACTTGTCTAAACATTGGCTAAACTCTTGGCTAGGCTTATAAGGGCCTAAGGGCCAATAGCCTAGTAACTTCCTATGATTCTATGAAACCATAGCTACAGCGATTGTCAGTGCTTTTAAAGGTCTCTTCTCAGCCATTTAGGATTCAAGCAGCAGTGTGAATAGTGATTCAACTGCTTTCCTAAAGGCACTTGACACAATCCAGGAAGCCAGTTGCTCATTGGCTGCATACCACAATAGAGATGAATAATTTAAATTGCAGAACGTTGAGACATCATTATTTTTGGTAGAGCAGCAGAGCCACAAAAGTTGGATTATCATTCAGAATAGCACACATGTTTTTCATTCTTAGTGTTTGTGTAATCATGGAGTTGGTATATATAATTCTGGGAGGTGGATGACATGCCTCCATGGGGGATGCATGCAGATTGCCCCCCCCCAAACCCATTTACAGGTAAATTTTCATCATTTTGATTTTTTTGGCCATTTGTACTCAGCAACTTGTAATGCAACCATTCATAGTGGAACCGATAATTTTATAATTGCTACAATTCCAATAAATGAAAGAGCTTGCCTTAAAGATCTATATTAAGCTGTCATCCTGACTTCTAGTAAAACATTTGAAAACACTCTCTTTCTACTTGCTTTTATAAATGTATATGATAAGCCATACAAAAGGTAGTATCAGAGTACAACAATCTACCAGATATAGAACATTTTTTTGTATTACTACTGTGATGATGTGAGGTAGTGTCAGTGGTGCCACAGGGAGTAGGGCAGTGCATGTGTAACATATGCCACCATAGCTATCTGGAGTTTTGCAAATAATTATATGTCATTTGAATATTAAACTGATTTGTACAGATGCTTGTGTTAAAAATGTATTTGTAAAGTTGCTTTTGTTAAAAATGTATCAATGGTGGGTCCTGCTGGACAGAAAAGAAATATACATGTATAACAGACTGCATTATTGTAACTCAGGAAATGTATATATTTTAACAGAGGATACTGGAAGGGAAGGGGTTAAGCTCAGCCCAGTTAACCTTAAGAAAAATAGCCTGTAATTAAATGCCTTGGTTTAGGCCATAAAGATTTTATCTCACAGGTCTGAATGCAGCCAGAGGCACAATGTCTGTGAAAAGCCTGGGTTGGGATCCTACTATATTCTCCTTAGAGGTGAACTAATTGCTACCCCGGAGTGCCAGAGAATGGCTTGTTAGTTTCTGCTGGAAGAGTGGAAGTGCTGGAATTGTTTTACAATTTCTAGATGCTGTAATAAACCTTAGCTAAAGTTCTATGTGTATTGTGAGACATGAGTGCCAGATCCTGGCTCAGTTTCTAGTGAGAGGGTAGTGTGGGAACCACAGACTCAGGTCACCAGATGTGATGTCATTCTGTAGCCAGCACTGAAATTGTATTTGAATACTAGTGAGAGGTGTGAGGTGTGCACTCTGTTTTTGGACCTGACAAGACACTCATCCACGTTTATCTTGCCTTGCTTTAGTAAGTAACTAGGGAACAGTAATTTTTCAGTCAGTTAAACAAATATAGTGAGATTAGCTAAATGTTGTTTTTCTGCATTTGCCTGAGTCTTTCTATCTGTGTTGTTTTTTATATTTCCTATTATTGAAACTCTGGTGTTTATTGTAAATAAATATTCAGTATTCGTGCGTTTTTTATTATTTATTATTAAATATATCTAAACCTTTCATTGTGCGGTCTTTTAGACAATATTTAACCTTTGAGAATGCTTGCATTTATTTAGTGGCACTGTGGCTCCATGTTCCTGAAAGTCTTGCTGCTTGGTTAAACACTACCATTTGTATAAGTATGAATTTTAATAAGTGTAATTGGGTACCTTGGTAAGAGCCTTAAAGTAGCTGCCTTTGGGTGTTCTGGTGACATCAGATCTACCTTACAGTCTGAGTGGAGGTGGCAGAGCAGGTAAGCTGTGCCAGCCTTTCCCATGTGTGTGTGTGTGTGTGTGTGTGTGTGTGTGTGTGTGTGTGTGTGTGTGTGTGTGTGTGTATGTGTGTGTGTGTGAGTGTGAAAATCAAATCTAAAAGAGTGTGCATGTGACAGCTGTTGTGAAGAGGGACACTGAGAGCACTGATTTTATAGAGAGGGTAGTGGAGGACTTGGCTTGGAACACCCGACTAAGGACTCAGATTTCTAGTGATCAGTGGAGAGTCTTATTTGGGGTCTGGAGAGAAAGCCCAGCCCCAGGACTAGAGTATGCATTCCCTGTGTGATCTTGAGGGAAACTGTACTTGGTATTGAGGGCTGGATTTAAAAATACTGTGTGTGTCTATTTTCTCACAGTGAACATTTCCCACCAGTGTGAATGGTGAGGATTGAGGCCCCCTTGATTACTGGCCCAAAGGAGGGATGTCATAACTAGTCAAACTGCTTTTATACAGGGAACTTAAAGGATCAAGGAAGTTAAGTAAGTTACTTTGGATAAAACAATATGCACATTACAACTTCCAGAATTTGCAGCCAGACATTAATTTTACAACCAGCACCATAAGTACTAGTCTATGTAAAAATACATAATCCATAAACTGAACAATAATCTGCACTATAGTGTGCAGTGAACAGATCTTACTGTATACCCAGGCTGTTGTGATACATGATTTCAGTGGACAAATGCTTTACAAGGCTATAAACACAGTTCAGCTCATACACGTCATCATATTGTCAATGTCAAAACATTTATGACCATTAAAATCTAAGTTATATAATGTCAATAAAATAATTATATATTTAGAGTATTGTATTGTGAAATAATTATTCCATCCAGGATAAATATGGCTTTGTTACAGTCAAATTGCTGTATTTGCTTGGATCTGATGTATACTTTATGTTTTTATTATTTTGTTTACAAACATTACAACTCAGATATTTTTGTTCTAATAACAAAAAGAGTAACATTTGTGATTGAGCATTTGCTAAGTCAAATACATTATTATAACATTCTAAATATTTCACATATATTTTAATTTTCTGCATAGGCACATTGGATACTACATAGTGTACTGGTGATATGCAGTTTATTAACTGCATGTGATTTCATTGTCATTGCATTGTTTTTGTTATAATTTTTCATGAAATTATAATTTATGTTGGAATTTTACAACAGTCTAGAATGTTATTTGATGGGCATCCTGTAAATGGCTTACTGCAAATATGGAGCATACACAGGAATTGGTCCTTTTTTAACAACTGCCAGCTTGTCAAAATGCATTTTGTCAAGTTCAGTGGCTTTAAGGAACAAACAACACCTGTGTAGGGGAGAGGTGGATGTATAATTTAGCCTTTCTGTGTATGCCCTGAACATGTTACATCTAGGAAAAAGAAAATAAGTAACAAACGAGGGCAGAAAAGGGGGGAGGGGTATATGCATGTCTGCCAAATATGCAACAAACTCTAGAAGATTTAGGATCTTTGTTTGGAAGTGTTTACTTAGGTATTTTTATACCCCAAGCAGACTCCAAAGAATTTATCCTCAGGTAGACAGCAAATGTTGGAGGTGTGATGGGGAAGAAAGAAGTAAGTGGGAACATATTGTCTGAGAGTGTAATGAGTTGGCAGACTTTAAAGATTCCCTGCAGACTGCTCTGTTGGAGATACTAGGTGAGCAAATTGGTGTAACTAAGGAAATTGTTTTTTGAGCTATGATACAGATTTGGAATTGCCTAGACATAGTAAGGCCTTGCTGAGTCTAATTATGGTGGCTGCCAAAAAACAATAACTAGAAAATGGAAGTCTAAACCAACTTTACTAGAAGTTGTGAAGATAGTAACAGAGATAAAGCAACTGAAATTGGGATATTTAGAAAAGGGTAGGAGCAAATTACATAGGAAAAATGGGAATTGTGGGATCAATACATGCAGAGGAGGAACAAGGTTTAAGAGGGCAGGACTTGAATGAGCTATGTAATGTTTATTGACTGCATATATTATAAGTATTGTATAATATTTGCAGTTACAGTTGTGTCAGCATGGTTTGTAATGTATAACGTTTGCAAGTGAGATTGTGTCAGTATGGTTTATTATTATTTATATAAACCTAAGACTGCCTATGTCATATGCAATAATTTAATACAGCTGCTTCTTGTTTAAAAAAAAAAAAGAGGGCAGAAAAGATGGGGATCAGAACAGAAGAGAAATGGTACTTGAACATAGGTCTATAAAGACAGAACATTATTGCTTTACATACAAGCTAAAAGCTGGCCTTTTCATTTTGTGCTTTCATTCATGACTGCATACCTCAGTGGCAGTTTCTTCACTGTAAATGAAGAACATGAGCTCTACTGTGAAGTAGTCATTCATTTTCTGATACCCATAGTATACTATTGAGAGTCACGGGGAGTCATACCTTATACTACAACTCAGTGTGAGCATAAGGAAGATAGAAATCCTAAACAGGGCACCATTCCAGTGCCAGACGGATGTATAGACACTCTCACAATCCTAAATAGGACACCATTCCAGTGCAGGGTGGCTGTATAAACACACTCACAATCTTAAACAGGGCACCATTCCAGTGCCAGACGGATATATAAACACACTCACAATCCTAAACAGGACACCATTCCAGTGCAGGGTGGCTGTATAAACACACTCACAATCCTAAACAGGGCACCATTCCAGTGCCAGACGGATATATAGACACACTCACAATCCTAAACAGGACACCATTCCAGTGCCAGGTGGATGTATAGACACACTCACAATCCTAAACAGGACACCATTCCAGTGCCAGGTGGATGTATAGACACACTCACAATCCTAAACAGGACACCATTCCAGAGCACGGTGGCTGTATAAACACACTCACAATCCTAAACAGGGCACCATTCCAGTGCAGGGTGGCTGTATAGACACACTCACAATCCTAAAAAGGGCACCATTCCAGTGCAGGGTGGCTGTATAAACACACTAATAATCCTAAACAGGGCACCATTCCAGTGCAGGGTGGCTGTATAAACACACTCACAATCCTAAACAGGGCACCATTCCAGTGCAGGGTGGCTGTATAGACACACTCACAATCCTAAACAGGGCACCATTCCAGTGCAGGGTGGCTGTATAAACACACTCACAATCCTAAACAGGGCATAATTCCAGTGCTGGGTGGCTGTATAAACACACTCACAATCCTAAACAGGGCACCATTCCAGTGCTGGGTGGATGTATAGGCACACTCACACACCACATGCATATCCATGGGCAAGTTAGAAGCCTGTTGGCATGTCTTTGCGATGTGAATGGAAGAACCAAGCACTGAAAATACACAAGAGCATATGGAAGATGTGACAGTCCACACAGAAAACATTGCAGTTGGGAACTAAAATAAAGAAGTTCTATGAGACAGCAATGCTAACAAATGCTCTGCCATGCTGCTCTGATGTAAAGCAACACACCATAAACAACAGCACCATCCTTCTCATTAAGTGATACTTCTTCCATAAAACATGGTTTTGAAGGTGCGCCTGAGGATAATGTCTCATCTGAATGCAGCAGCTTTGAACTTACTGCTGTGCAAAATTACATGCTGAAGTTCAACATCACATTTTCCATTTGCAATTTGTAGCCAATATGTGTAGTTTTACGAGGCTGCATTACAGTATCTATGCAATGGAAAATAACAAGTTAAATACATAAATAAAAGCAGTAACTTTTATAAAAATTCTTGAACACTTTACTTCAAACTCACTGTTGCTTCACCCCATCATCTTCCAAGGGACTGCTTTATTGCACTATTTAAATATGTAACTTGCAAGTTTGTAGTAATTTTTTGTTTCCAGAGGAATCTCCTGCATAGTTTTTGTGTACACTTTAATGCAACTTATATGATTTAAGCACTTGTGAATCATTCCATGTGCTGTCCTGAATTACCTTCCCTTATCTGTTAGGTTGAATACATCTGTCAGCATGGTTATCATTCACTCACGCACCTCTGCCAAGCCAAAGCAATAACTATTTTGTTATCAGAAATAAACTAAAAAGAACTGAAAGGGCTGACAGTATGACATGCTTCAAAGCCTAATTCGGCAACCACACTCCCCTTCTCAGTTCTCAACTGACCATGCAGAATAATGTCCATCTCATGCCTGAAACAGATAGCTTTGTCGTTATCTGTCAGTAGCCCATTCTGCTCAAAGTGTCCATTCATCAGTGCCTCATGACAGCATGGAATTGTGTTTGTTTGTTTATAAAACTGGACTCACCTATGTATCTTATATCAGCATGCAATCTACAACAGATTTCAGAGGTTTGTCAGCAGTGAACCTAATGTAGCTCAAAGCAGTACGATACAATTTCTGATCACCTGCACAGGTGGCATTGGTTATATTAATTTATTATATTTGATATTAGCAGCTGCATGGACAATTTCTTTAACAAACTGAGTGAGGTAATTGAAAATTTTGTTCTATCTGGAACAAGTGTCAACAAAATAAAACCCTTTTCTCCCAGAGAAGAAAAAATACATCAACAAATGTGTTAGTAAGAAACATCTGGGTTGGCTGGTCTTCAGAAAGTTTCCCTAAAAAACAAAAATTAAAGAGGCTAAAGCAAAATATGAGATAAAGCTAGTATACATACAAGGAACAGTAAAAAAAGCCTTATTTAAACATGTTCAAGAGTCAATAACACCCTTAATACAACACACTGTCTACACCCATCTGTGACGCCCCTGCACTGGCCCACTAATCAAGGAGCCTCAATCCTCACCACTCATAACAGTGAGGGGCATACACAATGCGAGGATGACAAGTACACACACAGTAAAGTACAATTTCCCTTAAGAGCACACAGAGATCACAGTCAGTCTGGGGCTGGTTTCTCCCTCTCTCTCTCTCTCCAGATCCTCAATAAGACTTCCTACTGGCACAGCTATAGAGATGAGTCCTTAGGCAGGGTTCCAACCCATGTCCTCCAAACACTCTGTCCAACCAGTACTTTGTTTCCCTGCCCAAGTAGCTGACACACACACGCGAGCGCACACACACACGCGAGCGCACACACACACACACACACACACACACACACACACACACACACACACACACACACACACACACATACATATACATACACACTTGGAGATTTGATTTATACACAAACACACACCTGGGAAAGGCAGGCTCAGGTTTACTAGCTATGCCCCCTTTATATCCAGGCTATAAGGTAGTCATCACTGCCACCAGAACCCCTTATCAGCTACTTTAAGGCCCTTACAAAGGGTGACCAAGCCTACTGTCTAATGTTAGTATTATCCAAATGGCAGTTTTTGACCAAGACTTGCAAGGCTATTTAGGAGTGGCCTGCACAGTGTCACCAAATACATATGCAAGTACCCTAAGAGCTTAAATGTGTCTCACAAATATCAGCCACAAAGATAAGTTTAAATATATTTAATAATAAATAATAAAAGAGCAAAACAATACTCAGAAAACAAACACAGTTATTTCAGAGTTCAGAATCGCAGGAAATATTTTAAAACAACATTGCAGGACAGTATCAAATAAATACAGAAAACTAATCTTTACTATATTCTTGTCTATATCTAAAAGAGATACTTTGCCTAAATCTTACTTACAGAGCAAGGCAAATGCAGATGAGTGGATGTTCCTCCTAGGTCCAAGACAAAACACAAAATGCAAAGTCTCTCTCTGAGAGAGTTCTTAAATTAATATCAAACATTACTGCTGGGTCAGCTTGGATGACATCACTCTTTGACACCTGCCTTCACTTCCCAGGCTAACAGAAACTAGCATCTCTGTGTTAAAATTACATATGTCTCAGATGTTTGATCAGAACTGGAAGTCATAAAACAATTAAACACTTTTGCATTTTAGACCTAGTAATTACTAATCTCCAAGACAATAGAAAAAGCTCTAGCTGTAGACACTGTGTCTGCTTCACTGAAACTGAGAGATAACACAATTATAAAACACTTTAATTTCAACTTATTTTCTTGAAGGTTTGCAAGTTAACTCTGTATGTTCCAGCTTCTACTATTAAAACATACATTTGCACAGGTATATAGTTTATATACACTTATTTTCTTTTCCAGCAGGGTACACTGTGTTCACATCCTTGATGCTCACTACTGTTCAAACCCTGTTCAACACACACACACACATACACACTTCTGCACCAGTATTTGAACATACACATAACATATAATTCTCTTACATTTGTAAGACAAACATATGAATCATGTTGATATTCACAGATGACACATAATTATTTACAACATTCCACACAGCTGGGCTGGCAGTGTCACACCATCTGCCTGCTAATTAATCTACCACACGTGGAACACACCCAATTTCTTACTCTCATAGGTTCATGGGTTCATAGGTAGGTACTAGGCCTAAGTAAGCCAGGCCAACAAAGTTCTTTGGTTTATGCCAACCCAAGAAAGTTAATTTCCTGTGCCCCTGTCGAGCAGAGCCACAGAAGTGATCCCCGGGGTGTGTTTCCTATTTCCCATCCACTCATCAAGATTTTTCTTGAAGAGTGTTAATGAGGACCTTTGCTTGAAATAGATGGGTAGCTTGTTCCAGAGTATGGGAAGTCTCTGGGACAGGAATCTATCTCTCCAGCATGTCCTGTTTATTGTGGTGACAAGGTTTAGGTCCCTAGAGTGTGTAGCTTGGAGGGATTGGGATTTCTTTAGGTGTAGCATGTCCAACAGTTCTGGGTTTGACATAGCTTTATCTGTTAGGCAGAGATCACCTTGGCATAGGCTATATGCTACAGAGTAAAGCTGGAGTTTTTTGAGATGGTCAGTGTAGGGCATCTGTTTGAGGCCAGTAATCCTCTTTGTGAGGTACTTCTTTGGCCTTTCCAGCTTCTGCAGATGTCTTGTGAGGTACATTCCAAAAGGGGAATTGTACTCTATAATGGGTCTAATGAGTATTGAGTAGAGGGGAACAATCACCTCTTTTTTCCTGGATGAGAATCCTTTTGTGATGAGGTGTGCCACATAGAAGGATTTCCTGACTACTGTGGCAATGTGATTATCAAAGGAGAGACTACTGTCCACCTGGGTCTCAAGGTCTCTTATCACACATTCAGCATTAAGAAGACTGCCGCCTATGTGGTAGTTCATGGGTACAGAGTTTTTACCAAAGGGGGATAACAATGCACTTTTTGGCATTGAGCTTGAGGCCATGTCTCTGACACCAGGCATCTGTCTCAGTGAGGCCCTTCTGTAGGATGTCCACATCATTTGGGGACTCGACTATAGCTCCTAGTTTGCAGTCATCTGCGAACTTCATTAACCAGAGGACTTCTGTGTTAGCCTGTACTTCAGAGAAGTAGATACCAAACAGGAGAAGTCCCAGGACTGAACCCTGTGGTACTCCACTTGTCACTGGTTTGAAGTCAGATTTGGAGTCTGCAACTTTTACAGTGTGGGTTCTGTCAGTGAGCCAGTTGGCAACCCATCTTGTGACATAAGGATTTATACCTAGTTTAGTGAGTTTATCTATAATTCCAGAATGGGGGATGGTGTTGAAAGCCTTGGCAAGGTCAAGATAGGCTGTGTGAACCACCTTACCCTTGTCTATGACTTTGGTGACTGCCTCAAAGAAGTCAACCAGGTTCAGGAGGCATGATCTGCCTTTTACAAACCCGAACTGGGTGGGGTCCAGAGTTTGGAGGTTACCAATGTCTTTGTTTATGAATTCCATGATGATACATTCCATGGCCTTGCAGACCAGGCTTATCAGGCTGGAGTGGGATAACTGTTGCTGTGCGCCATTCAGTGGGCACAAAGCCTTTCTGTAAAATTTTTAACAGCAATCTATCTCCAGTACTTAATTATATAACCATACTTAGCTATACTAACATACATATATGTATAAAATATCACCATAAGCTTACCTAGTCTTAGTCTGCTCCACTAATATACATTCACTGTATCTAACTGTTTAACACCTATTTTCAATTAAACTCACTGCAAAACACTTAAAGGTACGTAACTATACTTCATATCTTCAATCGATTCACCAAAATTAGTACATATATATTACAACACTCTTAAATCTCACACTAGCTACCCATCTAACTTCCTATAGCTCCCAGCTAAATTTTCAGCTATCCCACCATTGAACTCTATCCCCTTGCCCACATCGAATAAATCTCACACACTTTGTGACATCACCAGCCATCTACAAGCTTAAACTTTTTGATCATTTCTCCTGTAACATAAAACCCCTTCAAGTCTCATCAAACATCTCAATTAGGTATGACAAATACATAACTAAATTCCTTAACACTCTTGTAAACATAGCATCCCATCTTGCAATTAGTGGCGATGTCCATCCAAACCCTGGGCCCACAACCTCTGCACCTCTAACAAACACTTCATCCCCACTGCCTCAAAACAAGCTAAACCTACCTAGAAAGGGATCAGATCTTTTACTAATAAATATAAATATCAGAAGCATCCTTAACAAAATTCATGAACGCCACATTCAACTCACCAGATATAGTACAGGTAACTGAAACTTGATTGAAGCCAAATATTGATGACAATGAAATTACTCCTCCAAGCTACAATATTCTTAGAGCAGACAGAAAGTCCAAACGAGATGGAGGGGTAGCAATATTATTTAAAAATAACCTCATATTGCCACCATTAGATCAAACTACCCCAGATTTCAATAAGGATAACATGCCCTACTCTAAACTAAAAATGAATTCCAAAAAATACTTACTCATACTAGGAACATACAGTCTACCTGACAGCAACCTAACCACAACACAGCATATACTGGACATCAAAAACATTCCCCAAGAAACACTCATCATAGATGACTTTAATACATATTGGCTCACGTGTAATTCTAAGATCCCCACTAACCATATTAACCTACATGGATTTACCCAAATCATTCAAACTCCCACTAGAATAGACAAAACCTCAAACAGTCCATACTAGACTGGACCTTAACTAACAAACCATTCTATTCTCAGTATTATGGATGTCTCCCTGACAGTCTTAGTGACCACATACCAACCTACTTACTCAGGAATCGTACATATCCTCTCAAACACACATGTATCCTTATACCTAAAACAAAAGAAACTTAAACCCTCAATCCATTATGCCCATAGTCAGCCACTGTAACTGGACTCCTCTAAAGGTCTTACCCCTAGTCGAGGCCATTGAATATTTCAACTCCACCTTCCTCAGTATAGTTGACAAATTATTACCACCCAGAAAAATAAAGTAAAAATCAGACTATGCCCCTTGGCTAACTAAGAAAACTAGAGCTGTACTCAAATTGAGGGATAAGGCCTGGGTAAGATGGTAAAGTGATAAATCTCAACTTAATCATCCAGCATTCCAAGAGCTCAGAAACAAAGCCAAAAAACAAATTAAACAGGTAAAATAAACTACTACACCATTGCCCAAATGAAACACAAGAACAGCCCACAAAAATTCTGGTCTGCAATAAAAATAGTCCTACACCCTGGCCAGTCATCAACCCCACACCGGTCTTCCTCAAACAACCTAAGTTCCGTGGCAGAACAGTTTACTAAATACTTCACAGAAAGCATACTGTTACTCCAAAAATAACAGCTCCTCTCCTTCAACACCACCTTTAGCATCAAACAGCAATGAAAATGCATTTCCCTTATAGCCTGTTTTATCAAGTAACATAAAAAAAAACTTCTCAGAAAACTTAAACCAACAACTTTAGCAGCTGACAACTTACCAGCTGAATATCTAAAGTTAGCTGCTGATGCTATCACCCACCCTAGATCAATTCTTATTAATCATTCTTTCTCCGAGCAGCAAATCCCATCTCTCTGGGATGCATTCTGTTTAGATACCTGGACTGAGTATTTCTGATGCCATTTGACTTGCTGATGTTCAGTAGGTCTATCAGCATTGGTTCGGAGGATGCCTTTTATGCCAGACACAGGTCATGTCTTAGCACTCTGTAGGATACCAAGTATAGTGATAAGACTTTGAGGTGGCCTGTGCAAGGCCTATTGTTTATGACTTGTATCTTTTTAGTACGGTATCTCTGTGGGCATTCCAGTTGTTGCATGTGTTTGGACAGATACATGCCAAAGTGGGCATTATAAAAAATGATTGACCTAATGAGGGCTTTGTAATACGGGACAATAACATCTATAGATGTAGTCACAACCAATTTGTTCATAAGCTGTGCAATCTAAAAAGACTATCTTATGCCACATGCTGGTCGGAAGTTAGGTCACTGTCCACATAAGTTCCCAAATGCCAAACAATTGGGTTATCTCTCATTAGGGTATTGTCTGTTTGGTAGTTCCCTGGGGTAAATGACTTCCCAAAGGATATGATAATCTATTTTCAATTCATGATTCTGGCACCAATTACTGTTTGGGACAAACCTTTCTGCATGAAGGTTAAGTCATTTGGGGATTCAATAACTCCTCCTAGCTTGCATTCATCTCAAACTTAGTCAGGCAAAGCCCTTTGGTATTAGCTTTTACTTCAGAGAAGTAGACGTCAAACAAGAAAAGTCTCAGCACCGAACCCTGGGGGACTCCGTTGTTGACTGATCTTTTTCTTGAGATAGCCTCCCCAATTTTTATCTCTTGCATCCTGTGAGACAGTTGGCAGTCCATCTAGTTATGCAAGACTTTATTTCCAGTTTATTCATACCTGCTCTCTCATAGCATCACACACACACATATAAAATTCAATACCATTACAAGTAAGGACTAAACTATCTGTCCCTCACAATCTTTGAACTGCTATATGGGGCAGAATGATTTGTTTTGGAGAAAAATAAACTTTTAACTAGATGTATTTATTCTCATTTATTCATCTGGTTTTGTTGTCTGAATAGCTTAATCATAGCTGTTCCATTTAGAAACAAAAGAGATTCATCATAACTGGTGGACTGTTAGGTAAAAATACATAATGAAATGTAATACATTATAACTAAATAAAAGAGAAACAGTGAGAAAGTAGCAGGGAAAGAGAGAGAGAAATGATATAATCTGTAAGGTGATGTGCATGTTGAGTATACTGTAATACCGAGTCTCAATCTGTGCAACAATATATTCATATTCTCTTCAGTTTCTAACGACAGACACACACAGCTTTATCTCATTATTTCTTTCATAGCATTGGTGAACAGTGTTTTTTTGTAATACTGTGGTGCATTTTGTAAGTATAGATATATTTCAATAGTCAAAAACTTAAGCATTATTCAAATGGAAAATGAGATAAGCTGAAAGCGACAATGAAATAAACTTGCTTGGTCACTTTTATTTGTCAGATCTTCACACTGGCACAACAGAATGGGAGGGGATTGAAAAGTGCACACAGCAATGCAATTTATAACAATAGTTGCTTTTCTTAAGACAACACAGCTTGCAGACAGAGATTAAAGCTCTAATCATATGTGGTCTTCTTACTCAATTGACTGAACACTATTAGTGTATCTTGAAAACAGTTTGGCTTAAAGAGGCCATAATCTGATTAAAAGTATTTAGACTAATGCCTATAAGTCATAGTTATAAAGTACTTGCACAGAAGTAAATTATTTATGTCTTTGTAGTCGTACAGTGCAACACATAACAGACACGCACTCATATTTGTGAGCTGTTATTTAATGCATCCCTGAAATGTGAGGTGTGCAAAGTACAGCAGTCCAATTTTTTTCTAAAGAGGTCTGGAGAAAACCAGGAACAATATGGGGCAGACTTATCAACTTCCCACTGCAAGAAATCTGGACAAAGCCATAAATAATGTGGGGACAAAGGCCCCAAAACAGGGACAATTTTTAAGTACTGCTCTTATAACCTGAGAAAATTGATATCATTTTCTGAAGGGCATGAAGTCTGAAACTTAGATGTCTGCCATAATTTTCTGACTGCAGTCCTCAATGATTTGGCAGAAACTCAATGTTATTTTGAGGAGCAGACCAAAAATGAGAGGCAGAAATGGGGACATTCTGCAAAAATCTGTACATTTGATAGGTATGATGAGGGAGGCCTAACATCTGGGACAATTGCAATGTCTAGCATAATTAACATTGACAGACTGTAATCATTTGTAGTTTTTCCAGAAAATGAGCATTTAATGAGGATGGGGCAAAAATAAAGCAAAATTGGGGATTATCCTAACAAGGGGCAGTTGAAATATGGCAGAGTTGTGTGGTTCTGCGTACAGCACTGCATGTTCTGGCTACTCTTCTAGCAACACGGAACATCCATTTGTCTAAATCTGTTTTAAATGAGGCCATAATATTGCCATTCTTGAAGTATAGGGGAGGTTTGTTCCACAGATAGCGTGTGAAAGTGTATTTCAAACAAGGTTTGTTTAATTTGTTGTGTAGCTTAACCTTTTTCTTACTGATTTTTAATATGCCGTTGACCATGTTAATACAAGACATGGATTGTACTGCTTTTGTGCCATTTTGTTTATAAAATTATACTAACAGCAAACATGTCAGCATATTAATTAAAACTACAGGGGTATCAGACACACACACACTTACCTTCTTTCTCAACCAAGCGGCCACATGCGCACACACGCATTTATCTTCTCTCTTGACAAAACTGCTAGCTTAAATTCTGTGCATGAGTGTGGAATGTATTTACATACACAGTGGTGTGCGTGCATGCGATGCATGCAAGATCTTCCTTAAAGGAGAACACACCTGCACCGCAGAGTGAAGGAATTTTTTTTTAAATTAAATTGTCAACCTGCAGCTGTAAAAGTGGCAGGGTGCTCATCCCCCCTTGCCCTATGGTTCCAGGGCCTATGATACTGTTCCTGCTATCCAAAATTCTGGAAAAGTGTATACATTCTCACCTTCTGAACTACCACTGGAGAAAACCAGGAACAATATGGGGCAGACTTATCAACTTCCCACTGCAAGAAATCTGGACAAAGCCATAAATAATGTGGGGACAAAGGCCCCAAAACAGGGACAATTGTTAAGTACTGCTCTTACAACCTGAGAAAATTGATATAATTTTCTAAAGGGCATGAAGTCTGAAACTTAGATGTCTGCCATAATTTTCTGACTGCAGTCCTCAATGATTTGGCAGAAACTCAATGTTATTTTGAGGAGCAGACCAAAAATGAGAGGCAGAAATGGGGACATTCTGCAGAAAT
The DNA here is from genome assembly GCF_019279795.1 of Protopterus annectens. Taxonomy (NCBI): domain Eukaryota; kingdom Metazoa; phylum Chordata; order Ceratodontiformes; family Protopteridae; genus Protopterus; species Protopterus annectens. The sequence continues at coordinate 739,945,999 of NC_056730.1, read as the reverse complement.
CTGTACATTTGATAGGTATGATGAGGGAGGCCTAACATCTGGGACAATTGCAATGTCTAGCATAATTAACATTGACAGACTGTAATCATTTGTAGTTTTTCCAGAAAATGAGCATTTAATGAGGATGGGGCAAAAATAAAGCAAAATTGGGGATTATCCAAACAAGGGGCAGTTGAAATTTGGCAGTTGTGTGGTTCTGTGTACAGCACTGCATGTTCTGGCTACCCTTCTAGCAACACCGAACATCCATTTGTCTAAATCTGTTTTAAATGAGGCCATAATATTGCCATTCTTGAAGTATAGGGGAAGTTTGTTCCACAGATGGCTTGTGAAAGTGTATTTCAAACAAGTTTTGTTTAATTTGTTGTGTAGCTTAACCTTTTTCTTACTGATTTTTAATATGCCGTTGACCATGTTAATACAAGACATGGATTGCACTGCTTTTGTGCCATTTTGTTTATAAAATTATACTAACAGCAAACATGTCAGCATATTAATTAAAACTACAGGGGTATCAGACACACACACACTTACCTTCTTTCTCAACCAAGCGGCCACATGCGCACACACGCATTTATCTTCTCTCTTGACAAAACTGCTAGCTTAAATTCTGTGCATGAGTGTGGAATGTATTTACATACACACTGGTGTGCGTGCATGCGATACATGCAAGATCTTCCTTAAAGGAGAACACACCTGCACCGCAGAGTGAAGGAATTTTTTTTTAAATTAAATTGTCAACCTGCAGCTGTAAAAGTGGCAGGGCGCTCATCCCCCCTTGCCCTATGGTTCCAGGGCCTATGATACTGTTCCTGCTATCCAAAATTCTGGAAAAGTGTATACATTCTCACCTTCTGAACTACCTCTCCACAAAAAGCCTACTAGTCCCAACACAGCATGGATTTACAACTAATCATAGTACTACAAGTACCCTCCTTAGTTTCACTAACACTGTAAATTAATATAGGAATGAAGGTAAAATAGTTTCAACCATCTTCTTTGATCTGTTAAAAGCTTTTGACACCATCCCCCATGACAAACTACTGATCAAACTCTCTAACCTTAACCTCATTCTCTCTGCACTTACATGGTTCAGAAACTAACAGGTTGCCAACAAGCAGTAAAATGGGACAAACAGCACTCCCACTACTTCCAGTCACACTGGGGGTCCCCCCAGGGTTCTATACTTGGTCCCCTTCGTTTCATTCTGTTTACTAATAAACTTAACACAGTTACTTTCCTTACCCCCTTAACGCAGTATGCTGACAATTCTACACTTATATATGCTGCCCCATCAATGCAGCAACTACAAGATATAACCCAAACGTCCTTCTCTGTTGTTGAATCCTGACTTACCAAATCCCACCTCATATTTAACCCTAGTAAACTAAACTTAGGATCTTCCAACCCACTAGAACCAATGACCCTCCTCCCTCTTTTTTCATCAAAACTAGAGATGATAGAACTATTGCACTAGTATCCTCAACAAAAATCTTAGGAATCATAATTGACAACAACATGAAATTTGACATAAATATTTCCCAAACTATAAAGGTAGTTCATAAAAAACTAGGCACATTTTATACAAATAAGAAATTCCTAACCAACAAAAGTAGGATAGCCATCTCAAGAACACACCTTCTCTCTACCTTACTTTATGCTTCTCCCATATTTACAGCCTCGAAGATCTCAAACTTGGGTAAACCTGAAGCTTGTTATAATAAAAAATAGCACAATTTGCTATAGATTCTGCTTATCGATCACACCCCTGTCTACCCCTGAGATTCTCTCCTGGCTGGAACTACCTCACCTACTTGCCTATAATCAATTGATGACAGCTCAGAAATTACTTTACCAACTCCGATAAAACCCCAGTTCTCCAAAACTTAAATGAACCTACTCAAATAATTGAGTTCTACTCTCCACTAATAAATCATTATTAAAAGTTAATAAAGCTAAGAACACTGCTGATGACTCTCTCTTTTCAAATCATGTAGCCAAGCTCTGGAAGTCACTCCCTCAAACCGTTAGATCCACTATCAACACCACTCAGTTTAAAAAATTACTCAAAACCCACTTATCTAGTACATGGCTCTGCTCATGCAACAATCTTGGTTAGCTTAGTCCTTCTTCAATATACTGTGCCTTGCCTCCCCTTATAAATAATACCAGCAAAAACACAGTCCTCTCTGTCATACTTTTTTGTTTACCTTCATGTCATTTTCCCTTACTATCCTATGCTACTCCCACAACTACCTTTATACCTCCCTCTGTTTCTGTACACCATATTTCCTTTATCACATTTCCTTTTGTCTCTTTTAGAAATGTGACCTAAATTACAAATTGTCTGCTGCAGAATTTGTAAAATTTATAGTAGTAAACTACTTAATCTAGGATCTATATGTGAATGAACTGTGCTCTGTTTTGTCAAACCGTACTTACTCTGTAATAGGCATGACCAAATAATAGTATGTATAATGTATATCTAATTGTTCAAATGTTATGCCATTTAACTATTTACAATTTCTGTCTTATCAAGGAATTTTTCTGTGCATCTCCTTATCATATGTTCATGTAACCTTGATTTGTCTCTCATACTTTCATTGTTTGATTTCTGTGTGGAGCTTTTCTCCCCAGGCCTCCACTAAAAATGGGTTACTCACCCTGTCGGACCTTCCTGGTAAACAAATATAAAATTAATAGAATAAAATAAAATAAATAAATATCCTGTTACTTTTTCTCTGAACAGCGAGAGCTGCATAACGGCTGACTGTAGTTTACAGTAGAACAATTAATTAAGTTATCATTTAAAAAAATTTCTTTTGGGACTGTATGGGAATTATTCCTTTCATTTTCTAAAGGAGATTTCATTCCTATCACAAGTTAAACAAGTGCAGCAAAATCTCTGGATAAGGTTAAGGTTAGTGCATCTGATTGACCAAAGACCCTTAATGGCTGCTTTATCACTAAGATATTAAATGGCGTCGGCTGCCTCTTTTATACCCCTGCCGCACTGACGTCATGGAAGAAGCGACGACAACCGATGCCGGACCTAGACTTTGGAATTCGGCCGACCGAGGACCCGCCTGATGGCAGGATAACCCATCTGTTATGACTGCAGCTGTATGCACGATGAACATCAGGTTTTCAAGCATTCTAGAGGAAAGCCATTGCTGCCCCTATTTTTAAAGAATGGAAACATTTGTAGCTGTGGCATCTTTAGGCCTGGTAGTTTAACATTTATTACAGGAAAGTTTTCTGAAAGAACCTTATTACATTTATTTCTTCATCATTTATTACCAAGCTCAGGTATTGAGCAACACGGCCTCATGCAAGGCTGAATATGAGAGATGAGACTCTGGGATACCAGTAGATGTAATCTTTATCTGCTCAGATCTGGCAAAAGCATTTGCTTCAGTTCTTTATAAATCAATAGTTAACAAATTAATGACTATGGCTTTAAATAAATATATTGCTTGGTGCATCCAAAACTGGGTACTCTAAATGTTAAGTGAGAATCAATGGCTCATTTCCTTTTTGAAACTGGGGATCCCATGGTTCTATGCTTGGTCCCCTTCTATTTAATACATCTGTAATTATTCTATCATCACCAGACCAAGTATGGGCAAGCAAATTCAGAGATGATTCAAGGATAGGTGCTATGGTTGGTATCAAATAAAATTTCTTAAAAAACTGTAAAGTCATTTGGATTCTATGAGTGGGATGCATCTAGCAGTGTCTTTTTTATTGGCAGTAAGTGCACAGTACTGCACTACAGTCAAGATAATAATAAATACTCTCTATTCTATCCATGCCCACATTATTTCTATAAGCCCTTCCGTGTAAACATTGGGGAATGAATAGCCTCTACTCTATCCATGCCCACGTTCTTTCTATATGCCCTTCCATGTAACATTGGGGTACAAATAGCCTCTACTCTATCCGTGCCCACATTCTTTCTATACGCACTTCCGTGTAAGATTTGGGTATGAATCCCCTCTACTCTATCCATCCCCACATTTCTTCTATAACCCTTTCCATGTAACATTTGGGTAAGAATAGCCTTTACTGTATCCACGCCCACATTCTTTCTATAAGCCCTTTCATGTAACATTTGGGCATGAGTACCCTCTACTCTATCTATGCCCACATTCTTTCTATAAGCCCTTCACTGTAACATTTGGGCATAAGTACCCTCTACTCTATCCATGCCCACATTCTTTCTATAAGCCCTTCTGTGTATCATTTGGGTACGAATACCCTCTACTCTATCTATACCCACAATCTTTCTATAAGCCCTTCCATGTATCATTTGGGTATGAATACCCTGTACTCTATCCATGCCCACATTCTTTTTATAAGCCCTTCCATGTAACGTTTGGGTACAAATACCCTCTACTCTATCCATGCCCACATTCCTTTTATAAGCCTTTTCATGTAACATCTGGGTACAAATATCCTCTACTGTATCCATGCCCACATTCTTTTTATAAGCCCTTCCCTGTAACATTTGGGCATGAATACCCTCTGCTCTATCCATGCCCACAGTCTTTCTATATGCCCTTCCATGTAACATTTGGGTATGAATACCCTGTACTCTATCCATGCCCACATTCTTTTTATAAGCCCTTCCCTGTAACATTTGGGCATGAATACCCTCTACTCTATCCATGCCCACAGTCTTTCTATAAGCCCTTCCATGTAACATTTGGGCATGAATACCCTCTACTCTATCCATGCCCACATTCTTTCTATATGCCCTTCCGTGTAAGATTTGGGTATGAATACCCTCTACTCTATCCATCCCCACATTTCTTCTATAACCCCTTCCATGTAACATTTGGGTAAGAATAGCCTTTACTGTATCCACGCCCACATTCTTTCTATAAGCCCTTTCATGTAACATTTGGGCATGCGTACCCTCTACTCTATCTATGCCCACATTCTTTCTATAAGCCCTTCACTGTAACATTTGGGCATGAGTACCCTCTACTCTATCCATGCCCACATTCTTTCTATAAGCCCTTCTGTGTATCATTTGGGTATGAATACCCACTACTCTATCTATATCCACAATCTTTCTATAAGCCCTTCCATGTATCATTTGGGTATGAATACCCTGTACTCTATCCATGCCCACATTCCTTTTATAAGCCCTTTCATGTAACATCTGGGTACAAATATCCTCTACTGTATCCATGGCCACATTCTTTTTATAAGCCCTTCCCTGTAACATTTGGGCATGAATACCCTCTGCTCTATCCATGCCCACAGTCTTTCTATACGCCCTTCCATGTAACATTTGGGTATGAATACCCTGTACTCTATCCATGCCCACATTCTTTCTATAAGCCCTTCCGTGTAACATTTGGGTATGAATACCCTCTACTCTATCCATGTCCACAGTCTTTTTATAAGCCCTTCCCTGTAACATTTGGGCATGAATACCCTCTGCTCTATCCATGCCCACAGTCTTTCTATACGCCCTTCCATGTATCATTTGGGTATGAATACCCTCTACTCTATCCATGCCCACATTCTTTCTATAAGCCCTTCCATGTAACATTTGGGTATGAATAACCTCTACTCTATCCATCCCCACATTTCTTCTATAACCCCTTCCATGTAACATTTGGGTAAGAATAGCCTTTACTGTATCCACGCCCACATTCTTTCTATAAGCCCTTTCATGTAACATTTGGGCATGAATACCCTCTACTCTATCCATGCCCACAGTCTTTCTATACACCCTTCCATGTAACATTTGGGCAATTATACCCTCTACTCTGTCCATGCCCACAGTCTTTCTATAAGCCCTTCCATGTAACATTTGGGTGTTACTGTTGTCAATAGTTTTGGGTTAACTAATAATATCAGCAACATTACTAGAAGCTGTATTTTGATTATGAAAGATATTTTATGCACCATAACTTCAAGAAGTTCTACAATTATGGTAGCATTGTATAAAACCCTGGCTGGACACACATACTGAATACATCAGTTAATTTTTTTCAGTCATCATCATCGTTGTCATCGGCATAATCATCAGTCCTCTTTTTCCCATTTTCTGCATGGGGTTGGGGACACTGTGTCAACTGTTACTATCTCTCTCAATTCAATGCCACTCTCCTACCTTCTTTGACAGTGATGCCTGACTGTCACAGGTCTTCCCTCAAACAATCCATTCATCTCTTTGCTGGATACCCTCATTTCCTCTTGCCTTCTTCCTGTCTGTCCCAAATCTTCTTTAATGGACTATCTTCTGCTTTTCTGCACATGTGCTCCAACCACCCTATCCTTTTCTCCTTGATCTTCTCTTCAATTGGAGCTATTTTGGCTTCTGCTCTGATGTCCTCATTTCTTCACCTGTCCCACAGTGTGCATTCTACCACCTGTCTCGGGCACGTCTTCTCCATCACCTCTAGTTTCCTCAATTGCTCTGCCTTTACTGCCCAGTTTCTGTACCATACAGTATTACTGGCTGCACCACTGGTTGTACACCTTACTTTTCAGTTTCATTGGCATTCATCTCTTATACACTCCCCCTGCAGCCTAGCTTTAACCTCCTCATTCAAAATTTCCTTCTCCTTCACCACCCCTCCAAAAAACTTGAAGCTGTTAACTTGTTCGCTATTTTCACCTCTACCTCAATTTTCAGCTTCTTCTGATTTCTCCCATTTACCGCCATTGCAACTATCTTATTTGTCCTCAGTTTCTTCTCATGTGCCTTCAGTTTTGCATTCCATTTATCTATACTTTGCTGAAATTCTTACTGACAGTCTGCCTGTAATGCCACATCATCTGTATACAGCAACTTTGTTGATCTGTCCCCTCCAGCTTGTTTGCAGATGTAGTCCATCACCAGTATGAACAGCAGTGTGCTCAGAGCTGAAACATGATACATTCCCACTGCAAACTCTTCAAAGAGACTGAACACTGTTCACTCATTCTTGAGTCACTGGGTCCTTGTACATAGGCCCGCATTAATTCTACCAATGTTTCTGGGACTTCGAGCCCCCACAGAACTGCCCAAATCAGCTTTCATGCGACCTTGTCAAATGCTTTCTCAAAGTCTAAGAATGCCTAGTTGGACTCTTTCCTTATCTCTAGCTTCTTAACTATCGGTCTCACTGCAAACATTGAGTCAGTTGTTTTGCATCCTGATCTGAATCCAAACTGCTCATCTCCCATTTTATTTTCTACTACCCTGGGTATTCATTTACCAATCACCCTCTCCAGAACTTTCATGCAATGTGACAGGAGTTTGTTACCTTTGTACTGCCCACAGTTGTTGATGCCTCCTTTGTTCTTGTACACTGGCAATAGAATGCTTATTCTCCAGTCATCTGGAATACATCTTTCCCTGCATACTGCTATGGGTAACATCAGGCTCCATTTCTCCTTTATCTCACCCAACATCCTGATTATATCAGTTGTGATCTCATCTGAGCCTGCTGCTTACCTGACTTCATTTTCCTTAGCATTGTTCTTACTTCTTCTAGGGAGGGCTCCTCTTCTTCTTTCACCACAGGTCGTGTCTCGGGCAGTACAACTTCTGTGGGGTTTTCTTTATTCAGCAGCTGCTGAAAGCTTTCTTTATTCCATCTGCTTTGTTTTCCTACAAGCTGGTGAGCAGGCTGTTATATCCCTTACGTAGGGTGTTTGACTATCTTACCAGCTACTGTACGCTAAGGTAGAATAAAACAACCAACAGCAGTACTGTGCTGCCCCAAGAAAATGCAATGCAGGAAATATCAAAGTATTTCATTTTAATTTATTAAAATGTAAAAAAAGACACAAGATATCAGTTAATCAATTTTGTTTGTGTTAAAATTCTATAGACTTCTTCAGAACCAATCAAGGATGGTATATGCTTATTCCTTTAAAACCACTCTGTGTAAATGTCATAACAGAATGCTAAATCTTAAAGGAACATACACCAAAATATTCCAAAACCACTGCCAATATGCACATAAAGGAAATAGTGCTAAAATTAAATTAAATTCTCAGACATCATCCATTGAATGTGGAAGTGAAAAAAATAATTTTTAAATATTGGCACATTTTTAATACTGATTGGAGTGTAGCTGATGTGATTGGAGAGAAACCTGTTATTGTTTATAAAAAGGATAGTAATATGAAAAATATATTATAAAAAAATCCTACATAATATTCTACATTTACAAAGGGCATGAAAAAATGTGGACATTACAACTAATGCCCGTATATTTTGGAGCACGACACTGTTTCAATAGGGAACCCCAATTTAAATGTTCATTTAGCTGACAGAGTTAATTGTTTAACCAAAGGGGTGGTGCACATCACTGTTTGTCAGCCTTGTGGCATTTTTTATGTAGAGAAGACTGAGAGGCCTTTTAACAAACGTATTTATGAGCATACTTATGACATTAACAAAATGAATTTGAATAATGCTCTATACAAGCATACATAAAATTGTCTTCCCACAAACAATTTTTATTTGGAATTCTGGAAAAAGTGGTAATGAATCCCAGGGGTGGACCTTGGGACACCATTCTGGAATTCGGGGAACTGCATTGACAATTTAAGTTAAATGCACAGGATCTACCTGGTCTGACTGATAATATTAGTATGTCTAGTGAACTTAAGTTGCGGTCCATAACTTTGTAAAGGGGTTTTAAGAGATTTATTTACACAGAAAAATGTTTTGAAACCTAGCTTTATACATTTACTGTTGTTATATTTTTATATGCACATCTACACAAGTTGTATTAAAGAGAAAAATATTTAGATTTACATATTTAATCATAATTATTTATGTATACATTTTTAATACTCCAATACGGAGAATTAGAACTAAGATTAAACCTGCCCCATGGCTCTCAAAAGCAACCAAACAAAAAATCCTCGTTAGAAATAAAGTCTGGGCCAAGTGGCGTACTACTAAAAGCCCTGCAGATCAATTAAAATTTAGACAGCTAAGAAATTATACAAAAAAAGCCATACTGTTGAATAAAAGAAACTTTTACTTTCAATTCCAACAAACCCATCAAAACAAACCACAAAAGTTCTGGGTAGGCATTAACAAACTCCTACACCCAGGTCGTTCCGTCACACCCACCTCATTAGGCTCTGATCACGATAGTCCCAAGCAAATTGCCAATACCTTTAACACTTTCTTTACAGAGACCACTCAGTCTCTTGCCAGCCAACTATCTCCTGACATCTCATCTCTTACTACCTGTATATCTAGCTCACCCCCCTCATTTCACCTTCAACCTGTTCCTACATCCCTTGTCTGCACCCTTATTCAAAAACTTAAACCAACCACCCCCTCAGCTGATCTACTACCTGCAGAATATCTGCAAAAAGCTGCAAAAGCCATAGCCTATCCCATTTCCATCCTGATTAACAGAACTGTTACTGAAGGAACTATCCCATCTATCTGGAAAATTTTACATATTATCCCCCTGCACAAAGGTGGTAACTCCAATGTGTTATCAAACTATAGACCTATTGCTATATTATCTCCTCTGGCAAAAATCATGGAGAAATGCATTCATAGACAACTGTTAAACTACATAATAGAAAACTACTTACTAGCTAACTGCCAACATAGTTTTAGGCCATTTCACAGCACCACCTCTGCCCTCTTATCCTTATCTGACTGTATTATCAAAAATCGCAATAATAACACTCTATCCTCAGCCATCTTTATTGATCTCCCTAAAGCCTTTGATATGGTTAACCACCAGTTACTCATAAACATACTCAAAAACCTGTCACTAGATGCACTGGCTATACAATGGTTCCAATCCTACTTAAACAACAGACAGCAGGTTGTACTATGGGAGAACAACTTATCTACCCAACTCCCCATTGCCCTTGGTGTCCCCTAAGACTCCATATTAGGCCCTCTCCTATTTTCTAATTTTAATAATGACCTATATTCTGTAATACCTCAAGCTACCTGTATTCAATATGCAGACGATTCCACATTAATATGCTCAACCACTTCTCCATTAGACCTACAGACCCTAACCCAAAATGTGTTTAATACAATCGTGAAATGGCTTCTACACCGTTGCCTCATCTTGAACCCCAAAAAAACAAAACTCTTACTATACACTCCCACTAGTAGGGCCTCCCCACTTAACTTTACTGTTATATCTAAGAAGAGTACTATCATATCTCCTGATCCCACTACAAAACGTATAGGGGTACTAGTTGATAACAACCTTAACTTTGATACTCATATTAACAGTACTATAAAAACAATCAACAAAAAACTAGGCTCCCTCTATAGGATCAAACCCTTTCTGACTCCATTATCCAGGGCTACTATTGCCCATACCCACTTAATCTCTCCTCTCCTCTATGCCTCCCCTATATATACTAATCTGTGTAAAAACAGCCTGAACAAGCTGGCTATCTCCTACAACAATATTACCAGATTTGCCATTGGCTCCACTTTCAGAACCCATCATTTTCATAATTTTGAACAACTATAATTGCTACTACTATTTAACCAAATAACAGTTGCCCACAAGATCCTGTATCAACCTACTAAAACGCCAAGACTTACCAACCTTATCACCCCCTACAATAACCTTAAGACCCTACTCTCATCAAATAAACTACTTGTACAAATAGGTAAAACTAACAATATGGCTGGTGACTCTTTGTTCTCTAATACCATGGGCAAAACCTGGAACTCATTCCCCAGTGACCTGACCTCCCTTTCCTCAATAACACAATTTAAAAACAAACTGAAACTATACCTTAAATCACATTGGTTATGTACTTGTGCTAACCCTGACTAACTACCTCACTTATCTCTGGGTACTAATCACTATACCTGTATAAGCTAGTTACTTTTCTGTTAACTATAAAGAGAGTGTGCTTTTATATATTAATCTAATGTCACTATAAATATCTTCTTATAACTATCCATATATGATATGTATAAAGATTCTGTAAGCAGAAATGTAAGGAAATGTAAAGAATTGCTAATATCTGCAATATACCTGCATCTGTAAAAACGGTCATATAATATAAATAATATTGTGTTTTGTGGAGCTTTTCTCCCCAGGCCTCTGCTGAAAATGGACATATATCCAGCTGGACTAGCCCGGTCAACAAATGTAAAATAAATAAATAAAATAAATATAAATATATTATCAATATATTTTAATACATTTTAACATAATTTTCCTCACTATATATTGCATTAAATTAATTTTAGCACTGTCTCCTATCCATGTATAATGGCAGTGGTTTTGGAATATTTTGGGGTATGTTCCTTTAAAATTTAGCATTTGATTATGATGTTTACACTGGTTGGTTTTAAAGAAAATAGCTTATACCATCCTTGATTGGTTCTAAAGAAGTCTGTAGAATTTGAACACAGATGAAAGCGCTTACTAGATATCTTATTTCTTTTTTGTTTTTTAATAAATTAAAATTTAAATACTTTGATATTTTCTGCATTGCATTTCATTGGGGCAGAACAGTTCTTGTTGGACTGTCTTTCATATCTTTCTGTCTTTGCCTTGCATGCTAATAGACTTTCTTTGTATCACCTGCTGAGTCACTTTCCAAAAGCTGGTAGAGTGCCTCTGATGCCTTGTTGTTTACTATTACAACTACTCTCTTAGCCTCTTTGTTAGCCAACCAGTACTCCTTTTGTTCATACAAGATGAGGGAAATTAGGAAATCAGAATGCATTCAAAGATTCTTTGGAAAAAGAATTAAGTCAAGAGTATGTTATGTAAAGTTAGAGTAACTATGCTACAACATTTTACTGTTAGTTGCAGATTTTTCTGAAATGAAAGTATTATAAATATCTAAATAATGCACTGACTGTGCCCTTGGGCAGTTTTATTTATCATTAGGTCTTTGTTTAGCTAGGATCAAAATTTTCAATAATATGGTGAAGAGAAACTTCTTTATTAAAATAGCTCCTCAGCTGTGGAACAAACTTCCCTTACAGGTAAGAATTATTTACTTATTTTATTTTTATTTATTGGGGATGGCTTATTCTCAAAGCACATCTCCAAAATTTGGAACTCAGTTCCCAAGTCCATTCTTTGCAAAACCAATCCCTCCAAATTAAAAACCCTTATCAAGTCCCACTTTACCAATAACTGGCTATGCTCCTGCTCAACACCTGGCTGACAGGTCTATAATTTTTTACTCCTCACCCTATACTCATCTCATATTATTTCTTTTATTCTTTATTTTACTCCTTCCCTGCATCCTAACTCCACCTTAATATTGTACATTCGTGGTATTCTGTTTGTTTATTCTTTGGCGAGGCAATCTCCTCACCTGTAAGTAGAAGCTTTATTAATGTAAAAACACGAAAATAGGAAAAAGCGCACCAAAGTAACCGCACTTTATTAGATCTCCAAAGAAAGCCACAAATAATCCAACCAGGTATAAACGCTTTAAAACCATACAATGCATTTTCGTCCACTAAACAGTGAGACTTCATCAGACAATTGAGTAAAACTTAATTAGTCTTTATATAATAAGATTTAAAATCAAATGACCAGTAAAAACTTTTGCATTCTGCCTAAGCCAATAAAAATAATGGGGCTCATTAAAAAGAGAGAATTTGAGTATAGTAAATGATGTTAAACATTTTCAAAATTAAAAACTTTTAAAACAATTAATCATGCTGTTCTAGATAAATTAGTAGTTTAATAATTTAATCACATAAATAAATAAATAAAATATAATAAAAGCTTCAATGCATAAATGAGGTAAGGTATATATGCTAAAATAATGTTGTTTTGGTTAGGGACTGTGTTTAATGCAATGGCACCACCTGCTGTTCTTTTTAAGTTATTACATGTATAATTTATATTTTTACTGCCCTTAGTTTCAGCACAGGAGATAAAGAAATGCATTCGTTTAGGCCAGGCTGTTTGGTGGCTTCTAATAAAATTTGCCACCATAGTTCTTTAAACTCAAGCCATTCTTCCCAGGGGCCGCCTCTCATTTCTTTGTTCACCTGCTCCAACACAAAAAAGGAAAATTAGGAAGCTTTATTAATGTATCATATCTTATAATGTGTAATTTGCGTGACTAACCATTCCTTACTGATTATTTGTACTTGCACTGCTTATTCTATGTTTTTCTGTCTCTCATTTCTATTTGTTTCACTTTCGTCCTTTTTCTCAATATGTAATTTTTCATGACTGTTTTACTATGCAATCTTGCCTTTTAATGTTATGTTTAAACTGTTTATTTTATGAAACTTGTTGAAATTATATCACCGTTTGCTATGTAACCTGTTTTTAATACTATTGTTTGCATTGCTTGTTTATGTAACTTTGGGGATTCCCCCAGGACTTCACTAAAAATGGGCTTTTTCTGGCTCGGTTGGACAATCCTGGTAAACAAATGTAAAATAAAATAAATAAATACTGCTACTTAGACCACCTATTGGGCCATGGAAGTGCATATCTCACAGCTCTGAATAGGACCCGCTATGGCATGTCTGGAAGAAGCCTTTGTTCATTAGCTCAGTAAAAAGAGGGGAAGCTCAGGCACTGCAATAAACATTAGCAAAACTTTGATATGCATCTTATCACATCTTTGCTAACATCCTGTCTCAAGCTTCAAATGGGAATAGTGTGAGAACCTAGAGTCAGGTAACCAGATAAGGTCATTCTGCTAGCCATATTGGAAATTTTAGATATTAAAAAGAGAAATATCTCAGTACTGAGTATTCTGTCTTGAGGATGAAAACAAGAAGAACCATTCACTCATCATCTGCCTTGCTCTATTAAGTAAGTAGAGAATAATAATTCTCCTAGATTAATTCAGAAAACTATAGTGAAGCTTAGTATGAATATTCTTTTTCTTTATTTGTCTGAGTCTGTCCAACAATGTTGTTTTCAATATCTCCCATGATTTAAACTCTGTGGTTTACTGTAAATATATATTCAGTATTTTCATGCTCTTGTATTATTTATGATTAAATATATTTAAAACTTTTATTGTGGCGGGTCCTTTTAGAAAGTATTTAACCTTTGAGAGTGCTTATATTTATTTGGTGACACTGTGGGCCACTCCAGAAGGAATAGCTGTCTTGGTCAACTTTTTTTCCATTTGTATTAGCATTAATATTACACAGTATAATTGGACACCCTTTGTTAAGGACCTTAGAGTAGCTGATTGTGGAGAGTCTGGTGGCAATGATAACTACCTTATATTCTGGGCAGAAGTGGGCACATCAGGTAAATCTGTCCCAGCCTTTCCCAGGTATGTGTGTGTGAAAAATCAAATCTAACAGTGTGTGTGTGTGTCAGCAACTTGGAAGAGGGAAACAAAGCACTGGTTTCACAGAGTGAGTGCTGGTGAACTTGGCTTGGACACTTGACTGAGGACCCAACCCTACAGTTGTACCATTAGGGAGTCTTATTGGGGTTCTGGAGGGAGAAAGATATAGAGAAATCCTGACCCCAGGCTGAGTGCATTCCCTATGTGCTCCTAAGGGAAAATTGTGCTTGATGCAGACAGGTTTGCATATGGAAATAATGAGTGTATCCATTTGTATTCCAAGTGAATGTTCCTGTTCAGTGTCAGTGGTGAGGATTCAGGCTCCTTGATTACTAGCCCAGCGTAGGGACAGCTGGCTAGGTAGCAAGGTTTTTGACCCTGGTTATTTTGGATGCAATCTCCTTCATAAACTCAGATGACATTTTGAGACTGACAATAACTGCTATAGTGAAACACTGAAGCCTGCACCTAGCAGTGCTAGTGCAGGGCAAAGGGATATTACTATTATCCCAAGTCTGAGAAAGATGGAAGGAAACTTTGGGCACTTCAAAAAACAGGAGATATAAAAGCTGCAGATGATCTTGGTCCTGTAAATCCCACTCAGCAAATGTTATCTCATCTTTTCAGTATTACCATTCTGCCTCACCTTTAAACATGATTTTATATATATATATATATATATATATATATATATATATATATATATATATCTCAAAGGTCAATAAATAAAAATATATATATATATATATATATATATATATATATATATATATATATGGATCTATCTGAGTTCATCGACATTTTAAAATACCGAAAACGAATTAACCGACACCAAAACAACGAAACTCATTTAACCGACGCCAGAAGATCGACAGTTCACAAACACGACATCGCATACACCCGACACAACATACCAACAAACAAAACACATCCCTATCCAACACTCACACACACAACACAAGCACACCAAAATCCTTACAAACAAACACTAACCCATACATACACAACTAACCACAACCCTGACCCAAACCCTTACCCTAACGTCCGTCACTATCGCACACTCACCCAACCCGCGCCCTAACCCTAACTCACTTATCCCACCCCTACCCCTACAAAACACCAACATTGCACACTTACCTTACTCGCACACTCACCTAACCCGCCCTAACCCTAACTCACTTATCCCACCCCTACCCCTACAAAACACCAACATTGCACACTTACCTTACTCGCACACTCACCTAACCCGCGCCCTAACCCTAACTCACTTATCCCACCCCTACCCCTACTAAACACCAGCATCGCACACTTACCTTACTCGCACCCTTACCCCATCACAGCTTCTCAGCGTCGGTGTCTTCCTCCGTCGGTCTTCTGCCTCGTCGATCTTCTGGCGTCGGTGACGTGACTTTCGACATTCTCGTGTCGGTTAATCCATTGTCGGTATTTTAAAGTGTCGATGAACTCAGATAGACCCATATATATATATATATATATATATATATATATGACACAGTTTTAGAGCAAGTACACTAATAATTTGCAGTTCTGACACAAATGCTGATCAGATACTATGAGTATGAAGACGTGTATATATATATATATATATATATATATATATCTTTATATATGTTACAAAGATACGCAAATGGAGTGTTTCTCCCTGGGCCTCTGCTGAAAAGTGGCTTTGTTCCAAGTCTGAGTTTCCCAGTAAACAAATGTTAAAATTAAATAAAGAAACGTTAAATAAAAAAAAAAAAAAAAAAAAAAAAAAATATATATATATATATATATATATATATATATATATATATATTTATATATACATATGAAGTTTATCCGTCTATCTATAGAATGATAAATATAAAAAAAGATAGCTTCATATAGAAGCAGATCTAGATCTGGATAAATATTATATAATATAAATCTTTTGTAATTGTGGTTAAGCACAGAGAAAAAATAAAATAATGAGTGTATGCACAACATTTCTTATGAATTCTCACAGCTTTAACAATTCTTACTCTTCTAATGCCAGTTTTTAAGCATTAATATTTCACAAGAATATCTCTGTAATACAATGGCCTTAATTTCTCCAAGCCTAATTAAAATGGATTTCTGCATCTCATGAGGATGGCTTCATTGTCCTTTAGTAGAATCACTTTTTGGGTACGTGCTAAACATTTTTTTTGATTTTATTCATGAAATAAAATTGTAAAAAGTTGATGATGAACATTCAGATGAAAATGTTAACTAAAAGTTGTGAGACAATGCTTACATTCCCACTAACTGCCTCAAATATCCATACTTGTTTATTCACAGCATCTTATCTATGCCAGAACTTTCATTTTTTTCAGTTCCTCCATAAAATTATTGTTTTAGAATACCAAGTGGCTCCTATGTTATATGTTGCAGTGTTTATATATGTGTATGTATGCATAAATACATATATATATATATATATATATATATATATATATATATATATATACACAAAGACGTACCCAAATGAAGGAGCTTAAATATCGTTGATTCAATCTGCAGTCCCAAAGCACAACTTTCTATCCAGTGCGGTAAAATGCACTAATCAGACCATTAAACACTGTTGAAAACCCAGCTCGAAAGACTTGTTAACGAATCCTTCCTTTTTCAAATGGACATCGCAACCCACACAATATTCCAAAACCAGAAACTGTTCGTCAGTAAAAAAGCAGTCCATGAACATCAGGTTAAAAATATCAAAAATAGCGTATTTATTATACAAATAGGATAAGCGCTTTCACGGTGTATATAGCACCGCTTCATCAGATACATATATAATGTTAAAAAACCAACCTTTTATTTTGTTGCAAAGTTTTAGAGACTTCATCATTCGTCAATTCAAACGATATATAAAAGCATCTCACCAATATTAAAGAAGCGTTACACTAAAGTAGATGTCAACTAATAATGACATCATATTATGCGCTTAGGTGCACGCGTACAACGCTATAACATCAATAAACAATCAGACACACTTGCAAAACAAACACAGAAGTGCGCTGCACTCCAAGTTCTTGCTGTCACTTATCTAAGACTCCACTTCTCGGCAACTCTGTACGTGTTTCAGCAAGGCACATACTTGTATATTACTATTTCTAATATTAAAGCATAGATCCATCTCCAATGATAGTTATAGATATTTTGTCTCAACTAAAAAGTCAGATGGAAGCTAAATCATAATATAAAATATTCACTAAAAACGGATTTGGCACACCATATATAAATATATACACAAATATTTGTGGTGCTAAAAAATGTGTAATTGTTAATATGATTCTATAAAACCAACTCAAACAAAAAATATCAGAAATCAATATGCTGGATGTATAATCTGGAATTAATGACTGGAGTATATATGTATGTGTAGTAAAACTAAAAAAGATATCCCATGTCAAATATATATTCTGCATTGTATATGAACCTGTCTAACTGTAAAATTAACTAAGTGTAACTGCTCTGTAATAAAAAAGGTCATATGTTGAGGTTCTATACACTATATCTAAACCTAACAGTACATGAACTAATCACTGTTAGAACATAGATAGGTGTATACAAAAAACCTAGAAAACTGAAATAAAAAGTTACAGCGCATGGATGTGAATGAGTAACGTGTGAAGGAATTAGAGTGCATAGCTAACAGTGGAATCAAAAATGGCTGATATCATGAATATACAACATGAGTGGAATGACCAGCAACTATACCTATGTTGTTGGACACCAAATGCAATACATCTACAATAAATTACAGTAATCAGCTTTGACTTGGTCACTATTTAATGTTGACAAGATTATTAGCGTAGCCTTCTGCCCTTTAAATGTGGTTTAATCGAAACTGTGTCGTTTAGTCCTCGACCCCTATGTGCACCTAACCTCAGAATCCATTTGAGTTCTGCCTGTTCCGTTCTGTTATATAAATCACCTACTCTATTAGAGGGTTTCTCAACATGTAGGACCTGAAAGAAAAATTGATGAGTCTCTCCTTTATCCAGCATATGCTTGGATATGGCACTACTACCATCTCTTCTTTGGAAACAATAATAGTGGTCTCTAATCCGTTCCTTTAATGAGCGGTTAGATTTCCCCACATAATACTGGAAGCACATTACACAATGGGCTATATATACAATATTCCGGGTGGTACAGCTAGCATTTACTCTGATCTCCCAGAGTCTCCCACTGTCGGGGTGTCTATAAAAATGTGACTCATCTATATGGCAACATTGTGGACAAGTCCCACATTTCATTGTTCTCTCTAGACCTGTCCATAATTGAAAATGATTAGACCCATGGCATATAATTTGTTTCAGATTAGGCATATTACTATAGGTATATTTAGGTGAAGGTCCTACAATACATCTTATTCGGTTATCACTGGATAAAATCTTCCAGTTGTCTGAAATAGCTCTTTGTAATACCCTAGTATTACTGCTATGTGGAATCACAAGGTGTTCAAATTCAAGGCTACAATTATTTACCACTTTCTTGTGATTATCATCAGAAAAGTAGGGTTGTGCTCTGTTTTGTCTGAGCTCACTCATATTGAGATATACTTGTTGTACTTCATTAGGTTCATAGCCCCTACTAACAAGGCCTTCTCTTAATGTTGTTAGTTCTTGTCTAAAGTGTACGTTATTACTGGAAAGGCGTGAAACACGCATGGCTTGTCCTTTAATAACATTCTTGTAAATCTGAGGGGGGTGCATACTTTTTCTATGCAGAAAGGAAGGTCTGTAGCACAGTTTCCTATAAAGTTGAGTGCCTATTTCTCCCTTTTCCTTGTACACAAGGACATCCAAGAACTCAATCTCCTCCATAGAGTATTTGAGTGTAAATTTAATAAAGCTGCTGGCTTCATTAAGGGTAGCGTGAAAATCTAACAAAGACTGTATTGATCCAGTCCACAAGAAAAAGAGATCATCCACAAATCTTTTGAAAAATTTCACACATGCTGTATCCAATATATATTGGGATTCAAATTCAGCCATAACAATGTTGGCGTAGCTATTGGCACAGCTAGTGCCCATAGCTACGCCACTCTTCTGTCTGAAGCAAATATTATCAAACAAGAAAATATTATTTTCTAATACAATTTCTGTTAAAAAACAGAGAAAATCCACTTTGTCCTCCGAATATTCTGAGGTTCTCATTAAAAAGGATTTCAAATATGACAGTCCCTGGCCATTCGGGATACAGGTGAACAAAGAGACCACATCCATTGTGACAAAAAGGACATTATCTAATGCTGAGAAGTCTCTGGTGGCAGAATACAGACTTTTCAGAAAATGTTCTGTATCGCGTAGGACCGTTTCTTGTTCGAAAAGACATTTTTTGAGCTGATCATCCAAATATCTGGATATTGGTTCCGTTATCCACCCTGCACCCGAGACTATAGGTCTAAACTCAGGGTGCTGTGGATTTTTGTGGATCTTAGGTAATCCACTAAGTGTTGGAATTAGTGGAAAATCCACTGTAAAGAAATCATACAACTCTTGTGTAATGAGGCCCAGATGTTTACTTTCACTCAAAGCTTCTGTAACTCTGTAGTGCAAAATATTCACTTGTTCAGGTGTAATTTGTTCATATGAGTCACTATATAGTGATTGCATCATTTTCCTTGTATAATATTCAGTATCTAATACCACTACAGAGCCACCCTTGTCTGCTGCTCGTATAGTAATGTCTTTGTTGGTACATAATTGATTCATGGCTTGTCTCTCTTGTTCTGTTAAGTTATTAGACATGTCTGCAGTGACCTTGGAAAACTCTTCATATATCTGGGATTCCACTGTTTTTAAAAAAACTTCCAAGGTGGGTGGTAAATGGGGTGTAAACAAACTCTTGCTTTTAAAACTGTTCAATGAATTCGTAATGTCCTTGCTCATATCTGTTTGATACATTAGTTTCAGTCCAACACGACGTACAAATAATCTTATTGACAGTAGCACCTGGCTGACATCCATATTATTTGTTGGTATGAAGGATAGGCCTTTATTGAGTAGCATTCTTTCTGCTTCTGTTAATTCATGTTTGGATATGTTGTAAATCAAACATGTTGATTGTACATTTGTAAAAGTTCCTTCCTTTGATGTTTGTGAAGTACATCTCACACACTCAGGTGCCAGTACTTCTGAAGTGTTCTCTGTTGATATTGCAAATGTGGAGGCTCCTTCCGTTTGGCTCCTCTGCCGTTGTCTAAATCCAGCGAGCGCTTTCTGCCCATCCTGATTGGCAATGGAAAATCCGTATTTTGTTGTCCCTCAAGTTGTATCTTGCGTCTAACCGCTGCTGATAAAGTATTAGATGGTACCGTCTCTTGTCTTGATCTATACGTTGGTGCTGTCTGTTGTTCTACACCTTCTTCATTTGGTGTAGTATATACAGATCCAATAGTAGGTGGGGAAGTAATAGAATGTGATACAGATGGTGTCTCATGCTTATCATTCACTCCAGTGATGGATGGACTCAAGTGTTCTGATCGAGGTATAGAATTATTTCTTGGTGTACCTTCTCGATTGTAACCTTTCTTCATCTCCAATTCTATATTCCTTTTTGTTGGCTGTATATGCTTACTAGTATTCTGTATATTCTGAACATTAATGGAATTATCTGATGTTCTTTGTTGTTCATTGTTGACAGTTCTTGGCCAAACGAACACATTGTTATTAGAAAAATCATGAGTATCTCTTGCCAATTTTCTGCGTTTGTTGTTCAACAGATTCTTCTCGAAACGTCCTATCCTTTCCATAATTTCATGTAGATAGAACTCTGTTTCATCGGCCCCACAGTGTTCAATGAGCTTACTCTGTAGCTTAAAGATATTATCTTTAATATCTTGTTCAACCGGGCGAAAAAAATCCACAAGTAATTGGATATACTCTCTACTAGCTTTTAAATTTATTTGTTGCCATTTGGCTAGCAGCGTGGGGTACGTATTACCATAGGTTGGCATTGTCAATATTCTTAGGCCTCTAGGGATGACACCTGTGTTCAAGCATGCCTCCATATGATACCGTTGTGCTGTTAGACGTTTAATTCTATACAATTCATTTTCAAGTATTAAGTTCCTGCAAGTCTGTTATATCAATATCACCGCTTAGTGGATTCTGTATGTCTTCTAAAAATTCTCTTGGGACTGCAGATTGAATCAACGATATTTAAGCTCCTTCATTTGGGTACGTCTTTGTGTATATTCTTTTTGGGGACCGCATTGGTTGTTTACTGATATTATCTGAGTGGTATGGAAGGAGCTATGAGTGACGTGCTTGTAACTGAGGCCTCATGTATTGGGGTGACCCAAAGATTGAGAGAATTTTTAGAAGACATACAGAATCCACTAAGCGGTGATATTGATATAACAGACTTGCAGGAACTTAATACAAACAATCGAAATGACTATGAGATACGATGTTTAAAGAGAGATATTGAAAATGAATTGTATAGAATTAAACGTCTAACAGCACAACGGTATCATATGGAGGCATGCTTGAACACAGGTGTCATCCCTAGAGGCCTAAGAATATTGACAATGCCAACCTATGGTAATACGTACCCCACGCTGCTAGCCAAATGGCAGCAAATAAATTTAAAAGCTAGTAGAGAGTATATCCAACTACTTGTGGATTTCTTTCGCCCGGTTGAACAAGATATTAAAGACAATATTTTTAAGTTACAGAGTAAGTTAATTGAACACTGTGGGGCTGATGAAACAGAGTTCTATTTACATGAAATTATGGAAAGAATAGGACGCTTTGAGAAAAACTTGTTGAGTAACAAACGCAGAAAGTTGTCAAAAGATACTCATGATTTTGCCAATAATAACGTGTTCGTCTGGCCAAGAACTGTTAACAATGAACAACGAAGAACATCTGATAATTTTACCAATGTCCAGAACATACAGGATATAAGTAGGCCTGCACAGCCAACGAAAAGGAACATAGAATTGGAGATAAAGAAAGGTCATAATCGAGAAGGTACACCAACAAATAATTCTATACCTCGATCAGAACACTTGAGTCCATCCATCACTGGAGTGAATGATAAGCATGAGGCACCATCTGTATCACATTCTATTACTTCCCCACCTACTATTGGATCTGTATATACTACACCAAATGAAGAAGGTGTAGAACAACAGACAGCACCAACGTATAGATCAAGACAAGAGACGGTACCATCTAATACTTTATCAGCAGCAGTCAGACGCAAGATACAACTTGAGGGACAACAAAGTACGGATTTTCCATTGCCAATCAGGACGGGCAGAAAGCGCTCGCTGGATTTAGACAACGGCAGAGGAGCCAAACGGAAGGAGCCTCCACATTTGCAATATCAGCAGAAAACACTCCAGAAGTACTGGTATCCGAGTGTGTGAGATGTACTTCACAAACATTGAAGGAAGGAACTTCTACGAATGAACAATCACCTTGTTTGATTTATAATATAACCAAATATGAATTAACAGAAGCAGAAAGAATGCTACTTAATAAAGGCCTATCCTTCATATCGACGAATAATATGGATGTTAGTCAAGCGTTACTGTCAGTAAGATTATTTGCACGTCGTGTTGGACTGAAGTTAATGTATCGAACCGATATGAGCAGGGAGATCATGAATCCATCGAACAGTTTTAAATGCAAGAGTATGTTTACACCCCATTTACCACCCACTCTGGAAGTTTTTCTAAAAACAGTGGAATCTCAGATATATGAAGAGTTTTCTCACGTCACTGCAGATATGTCCAATAATCTAACAGAACAAGAGAGACAAGCCATGAACCAATTAAGTACCAATAAGAGCATCACTATACGAGCAGCAGATAAGGGTGGTTCTATAGTAGTTTTAGATACTGAATACTACACAAGGAAAATGATGCAATCACTATACAGTGACTCATATGAACGGATCACACCAGAACAAGTGAATATTATGCATTTTAGAGTTACAGAAGCCTTGCGGGAAAGTAAAAATTTGGGCCTTATCACACAAGAGTTGTATGACTTCTTCACAGTGGATTTTCCACTAATTCCAACACTTAGTGGATTACCTAAGATCCACAAAAATCCACAGCACCCTGAGTTTAGACCCATAGTCTCGGGTGCAGGGTGGATAACCGAACCAATATCCAGATATTTGGATGATCAGCTCAAAAAATGTCTTTTCGAACAAGAAACGGTCCTACGCGATACAGAACATTTTCTGAAAAGTCTGTATTCTGCCACCAGAGACTTCTCAGCATTAGATAATGTCCTTTTTGTCACAATGGACGTGGTCTCTTTGTTCACCTGTATCCCGAATGACCAGGGACTGTCATACTTGAAATCCTTTTTAATGAGAACCTCAGAATATTCGGAGGACAAAGTGGATTTTCTCTGTTTTTTAACAGAAATTGTATTAGAAAATAATATTTTCTTGTTTGATAATATTTGCTTCAGACAGAAGAGTGGCGTAGCTATGGGCACTAGCTGTGCCAATAGCTACGCCAACATTGTTATGGCTGAATTTGAATCCCAATATATATTGGATACAACATGTGTGAAATTTTTCAAAAGATTTGTGGACAATCTCTTTTTCTTGTGGACTGGATCGCTACAGTCTTTGTTAGATTTTCATGCCACCCTTAATGAAGCCAATAGTTTTATCAAATTTACACTCAAATACTCTATGGAGGAGATTGAGTTCCTGGATGTCCTCGTGTATAAGGAAAAGGGAGAAATAGGCACCCGACTTTATAGGAAGCCGTGTTATAGACCTTCCTTTTTGCACAGAAAAAGCATGCACCCTCCTCAGATTTATAAGAATGTTATTAAAGGACAAGCCATGCGTGTTTCACGCCTCTCTAGTAATAACATGCACTTTAGACAAGAATTAACAACATTAAGAGAAGGCCTTGTTAGTAGGGGCTATGAATCTAATGAAGTACAACAAGTGTATCTCAATATGAGTGAGCTTAGAGAAAACAGAGCACAACCCTACTTTTCTGATGATAATCACAAGAAAGTGGTAAATAATTGTAGCCTTGAATTTGAACACCTTGTGATTCCACATAGCAGTAATACTAGGGTATTACAAAGAGCTATTTCAGACAACTGGAAGATTTTATCCAGTGATAACCGAATAAGATGTATTGTAGGACCTTCACCTAAATATACCTATAGTAATATGCCTAATCTGAAACAAATTATATGCCATGGGTCTAATCATTTTCAATTATGGACAGGTCTAGAGAGAACAATGAAATGTGGGACTTGTCCACAATGTTGCCATATAGATGAGTCACACTTTTATAGACACCCCGACAGTGGGAGACTCTGGGAGATCAGAGTAAATGCTAGCTGTACCACCCGGAATATTGTATATATAGCCCATTGTGTAATGTGCTTCCAGTATTATGTGGGGAAATCTAACCGCTCATTAAAGGAACGGATTAGAGACCACTATTATTGTTTCCAAAGAAGAGATGGTAGTAGTGCCATATCCAAGCATATGCTGGATAAAGGAGAGACTCATCAATTTTTCTTTCAGGTCCTACATGTTGAGAAACCCTCTAATAGAGTACGTGATATATATAACAGAACGGAACAGGCAGAACTCAAATGGATTCTGAGGTTAGGTGCACATAGGGGTCGAGGACTAAACGACACAGTTTCGATTAAACCACATTTAAAGGGCAGAAGGCTACACTAATAATCTTGTCAACATTAAATAGTGACCAAGTCAAAGCTGATTACTGTAATTTATTGTAGATGTATTGCATTTGGTATCCAACAACATAGGTATAGTTGCTGGTCATTCCACTCATGTTGTATATTCATGATATCAGCCATTTTTGATTCCACTGTTAGCTATGCACTCTAATTCCTTCACACGTTACTCATTCACATCCATGCGCTGTAACTTTTTATTTCAGTTTTCTAGGTTTTTTGTATACACCTATCTATGTTCTAACAGTGATTAGTTCATGTACTGTTAGGTTTAGATATAGTGTATAGAACCTCAACATATGACCTTTTTTATTACAGAGCAGTTACACTTAGTTAATTTTACAGTTAGACAGGTTCATATACAATGCAGAATATATATTTGACATGGGATATCTTTTTTAGTTTTACTACACATACATATATACTCCAGTTATCAATTCTAGATTATACATTCAGTTACATTGATTTTTGATATATTTTTATCTGAGTTGGTTTTATAGAATCATATCAACATTTTTAGTATCACTAATATTCGTGTATATATTTATATATGGTGTGCCAGATTTATTTATAGCGTATTTGTTTTTAGTGAATATTTTATATTATGATATAGCTTCCATCTGACCTTTTAGTTGAGATAAAATATCTATAACTACCATTGGAGATGGATCTATGCTTTAATATTAGAAATAGAAATATACAAGTTTGTGCCTTGCTGAAATACGTATAGAGTTGTTGAGAAGTGGAGCCTTAGATAAGTGACAGCAAGAACTTGGAGTGCAGCGCACTTCTGTGTTTGCTTTGCAAGTGTGTCTGATTGTTTATTGATGCTATAGCGTTGTACGCGTGCACCTAAGCGCATAGAATGATGTCATTATTAGTGGACATCAACTTCGGTGCAACGCTTTTTTAACATTGGTGAGATGCTTCTATATATCGTTTGAACTGACGAATGATGAAGTTTCTAAAACTTTGCAACAAAATAAAAGGTTGGTTTTTTAACATTATATATGTATCTGATGAAGCGGTGCTATACACACCGTGAAAGCGCTTATCCTATTTGTATAATAAATACGCTATTTTTGATATTTTTAACCTGATGTTCATGGACTGCTTTTTTACTGACGAACAGTTTCTGGTCTTGGAATATTGTGTGGGTTGCGATGTCCATTTGAGAAAGGAAGGATTCGTTAACAAGTTTTTCGAGCTGAGTTTTCTACAGTGTTTAATGGTCTGATTAGTGCATTTTACCGCACTGGATAGAAAGTTGTGCTTTGGGACTGCAGATTGAATCAACGATATTTAAGCTCCTTCATTTGGGTACGTCTTTGTGTATATTCTTTTCGGGGACCGCATTGGTTGTTTACTGATATATATATATATATATATATATATATATACACACACACACATACACACAAATATCTATATGCATACTTAAAAAAAAAAAAATATATATATATATATATATATATATATATTTATTTATAGGTCATCATTTTTCTCTACTCTTCCCTCATTAGACCAATCATAGAGTATAATTCCCCATTTGGCATGTACCTCACTAGACACCTGCAACAGCTGGAGAGGCCACAAAAGTACCTCACGAAGAGGATCCTAGGCCTTAAACACATGTCCTACATGGTCAGACAAAAAACACTAGCTATTCTCTGTCTCATATCATCTACTAAGAGATGATCTCTGCTTGACTTGCAAAGCCATGTCTGACCCAGCTCTGTTACAAATGCTACATTTAAAAAAAATCCCAATCCCTCCACTCGGACGCTCTAGAAACCTCAACCTCATTACCACAATCAACAGAACATGCTGGAGGCACAGGTTCATAACCCAGAGACTGCCCATGATCTGGAATAGACTTCCCATACATGTCAAACAGAGCACCTCAC